>NC_088864.1:42948249-43192487 GCF_032884065.1 Artemia franciscana | reverse complement strand
AAAAAAACTTTTTGTAATCAAAAACGAATAAAAAGTAATTAAAAATATTGTCCAAAAAGAAGTTTTTCAAAGAAAAGTAAAAGCCATTTTAAACTTAAGATCAGTAGATACAAATACTTTTTAAAATTGAAACTCAATATAACCAGAAATCACTATTAAAGAATAAGTGAAACCCAAACCGAACAGAAATTAAATAAACAATCATAGCATAAAAACATACAACAAGTAATAATACAAATGAATAAATAAAGCTTAAAGAAAGTAATACTTGAATTGAATATGCAGACCAAGCTTAAAACGAACAAAAATATTTTGCTATTGAATTATAAATGGAACTCAAAACGAAAAGAAATTAAATAAACAATCAATGCAAACAATCATACAATAGATACTAATATAAATGAAGAAATAAATCTTAAAACAAGTGAAACTTTAATTGAATATGCAAATCAAGCTTGAAACGAACAAAAATCACTACAAAGAAGAGTTTGGGTATCGCCTCCTTCTCTCACTGTAAAAGTCTAAAACCTACTGCGTCATTGGCAAAATCAAATTATAAACAAAATCAAATTGAATATTTGATGGTCGTTTCTGCCCGTTTTGAGTTTGAATTTTTAAAAGTATTTGTTTCTGCTGATCTTAAGTTTAAAATGGCCTTTACTTTTCTTTGAAAAACTTCTTTTTCGGAAATTTTTTTAATTAATTTAATACAAAACCAGCTACTAACCTCATTTCCTATCTTAACACAGTAGTCTTATTCCCATGCATGGCACTAATCATTTTAATGCATTTGTCTGGTATATCATGCACGGATAAGACTTTTGCTAAAGCTCTTCTATTTAGGGATGCCACCCAGTGAGAAAAATCACTGGATTTTAGTTATTTTTTGGTTGATTTAGTAATTTTCTTCAATAATCTATTGATTTAAGTGCTGTTTTAGTGATTTTTGTTTAGGCAATATAAAAACCACTAGAAATAGTGATAAATCACCAGGGATGGCAACCCTGCTTCTATCAACTGAACCAAACGCTTACTCATAATCTGAAAAACTGAGGACTAAAGCTGTTTGATATTTAAGAGTGAAAATTAGGTCACATATCCTCTACCCTTTTTAAAACCGCACTTTTCTTCTCTAAAAACCTAAATTGCAACAGTCTGTAGCCATTATAATTATCTTTTCCTACGCCAAATTTACCTTGGCTAGGATACTATCTATCCCCATTGCTACCAACCTGGGCGTTAAGATCTCCTAACGGAAACGTTAAAACACCATATTAATAGCTGGGACCCTGACTATTTGCTCCTGTAGCTGCAAGTAAAACTCATCTAAGTCACTACTGTCTCCGTCAATCGTTTTTTACAGAGGCATATACTGCTATGACTGACACCCTGCACTTTTAAATTCTATATCACCTAATTCCATGTTTCCTACTCCTGGGATGTGAGTTTCTGAAACTTCCAATAAATCCAGTTTGAAGCATCTGAATTCGTCATTTAAAATTTTGATGGGATAATCATTTCTTAACATTGTAAAATTCCAAGTTTTTTCATATTCTTTAAATCATTGAAATTTTTTTGGGCCTCAAGAAACGCAATGGTCGCAGAACTAGTGCAGGACGAGGACTAACACATCTTCTCAAATCTTCACAGAAGTGCTTAAGTCGGCTTTGGACTGGACAACAAGAAGTCCCCGCGACCTCTAGTTGAATGGAGGTTTTGTGCAATCCTGGGGTCATCTTGATCACAGCATAGTTTTCAGCACTTAGCGATCCTCTATCTACAAAAGTTGAAATTATGTACAGATAATCTCAAGCTTGTTACCTCCGATTCGTTATATATTCACTTCTACAAATATTAAGCTACTACGGTTAGGCAACCCATATTAGATAAATTAGCTAAAAAGAGGTTTTTCAGCCCGATAACGCCCACCGCAATTGACCAAACTCGGGAGAAGTATTTATTAATCAGAATCCTGTGCAAAAGCTGTGTCGTCTGCTAGGCCATAATTTCCTCGAGAGGCACCTTTCCTCAAGGTCACCCTTTAACGCGTTAGCCATCACCTTGCTGGGCGTGAATTTTAGCGATGTTTACACCCCTTCACCACGTTGATTTGCGCTGATCGGTTTCCTATGCTACTTAGGGACGAAGGATCAAGCTTCGCTTCCTAGAACTCTACCACCGCCGCAGAAATTCCCCGGCTTAGCTCGCCGCTAGAGGGGGGTCTACAATTTGACACTTATTTTATTTATTTTACTCTTTGCTAAACGTATTTGCTGTTTACTATTTGAATTTTTTTGAACAAGACAGATTTTTACTGGTGTAATTGGACACTGCAAACAAGCAAACTGGCTCCAATCCAAGGTTGGAGTGGACTCCCGCTGGACTTACCACTACCCGTAGGCGTTGAATCTTTTTTTGTCATTTTACTATGGCTAATAAATTGGTCAGTAGATTAAATTAGTTGCTAAATGCTGGTTGCATTCTAATCAGTTCTTATAATTTTTTCGTGGATTTTATTTCTTTTTTTGTAGGGGGATATAAGGAAGAAGCAATGCAAACATTCGACGGTGCTTTGAGCTGGCTCGCCAACGATGAAAAGACTACTTCAAGTATTTACCATTTGATTGGTAAGATCAAGCTTGATCTTGGATATAATGAAGAAGCCATCGAGTTTTTTAAAAAAAGGTTAGAATAAAAACACATTACATACTTTTAAGCAATCCTAAATGCATTGTTTCCTGTTTTTGCCCCTACATTATCTCTCCCTTCCTATCTGCCTCTCTCCCTCCCTTGCTCTTACCTCCTTCACCCTCCCTCCTTCATTATCCTCCCCTCTCTCTTCTTCCCTCAATCTCCCTCTCTCACTATCTCCCTGCCTCAATCTTTCCCTTTCTCTTTTTTTTTACGTGCCCTATACGTCTGACACTCCATTGTAGAACACTCAGTGTACCTACATTTCTTTTGGGTGTTCAATTAAGTACGCACTGTATTTACAATGACCAAATGCTATTAAATAAGCAAGCTCTTGGTTCTCTCTTGCAATGTAGCCATCCTAGTAACCATATAACTAACTTTTCAAAACTGTCACAAAATTACCACGAGCTACTTTTGCTGTTCTACAACTTATGGGCTTTTGGGTATATAAGGGAATCTTCAACATTTAAAATCATGAAGACAGTGCCACAATCTGTTCTTTCGGACATTCGAGGGTTGCATCAATGGGAGTGGCATCTTTCCAGATTTTTAAGTTTTTTTAACAAATCCAAATTCTTTCGAAAATAGTAATGCAAGAAAAATCGTCTGATTTGGTACAGAATCCTTCGAAAGCTTCCTAGTTTGCAATTGATTTGACCTTGAGGAATAACGTTGGAGCATTGGCAGCTTAAAAATGGTTACACAGTCTTCCGTTTCTTAGTAGATTCTTTTGAGTAGACTTTAAACCTCGTAAATCAGCTCTTTTAAGTATGACCACTCCATTATGTGACCAAATGCCCCAGAAAATTCATTAAAATATGAACGCCACCATTTCTGAAGATATTTGAAACATGCTTCCAGATTTTTTACCTTAGAAATATATACAATGTAATATACAACCTGATCGTATTTGACAACGTTGTACCTCAGTCCTAGTTCTCAGGCAGTTTTCTGGAAAGTTGTCATGACTTCTACCTCGTCTGCAAGCTTTGAGGGAGAGTGGAGAACCACTGGAACCTAACTAACCTTGGTAGTAAGAATTTCGGAATTATTGTCATATGCTTGTGAGAAATATTTGACTACAAATTACAATTTTGAATCTGCTGAAGTACTTGACAAATTAATAAAAGACGTCTGCAAGGCATGTTTCGAATCAACATCGCAAAAAAACAACAACTTGAAACTGGAGCTTTCCGATCAGCTAACAAACGAATTCGACTACAATTCTGGGGAAGTGAGTGCAAATTCAAAACGCAGCTGCTACCTATAATCTCCCAACTTCTATAAGAAAGTGGGAAAAGAGTAAGACATTTAGTTTTATAGTAAAACTAATACATAAAAGTAGATTGTAGATTTTTATAGGAGAAAAAAAATAAAAGAGTCGAAGAGGAAAGACTTGTGCAATAATATATTGTTAGAACACACAGAGAAGGACATGTCAAAACCCATTGCACAGTAAGTAATGGATGTCTTATGGTTCTCATATGCAAATCACAATACATGTATATTTATGTTGCATCAAGCGACACTCAGGTAGCAGCGGCACAATCGTCCATAAATTACGTTGCTTAGACCGAATTTTTCTATACAGCTAAGGCTATGGAAATCTATTTAGGACTTGTCTTGCGTGTTGGATAAATACCTCTGCTTTTACGAGCTAAAAATTGGATTATTCCCTTTCGTTGCCAATTGTTCAAATGAAAAGACTAAAGAATATCTGGATTGTTCCTCCCACAGAACAGCTTCCTACAGAAGCTAGTATTAAAAAAAATACCCCTTGTTGAGATAAATTTTCGAGATGAATCAGCATTAATCCAAGAGTGAGATAAATGATGTCTTTTTCTGTCTACATTTTGAGATTGCATCTGAGCGAAAAAAGATGTGATAGATTTTAAACAGGAATAATAAGCATTATCGAATTATCTTTGATCTGAGCTATAGCTGGACAGTTTGGAGCTTTTTCGTATCTTCTGTCGATTTTAGGAGAACTTTTACCTATTTACATGGTTTGTTAAGGGATTGTGAAGAAATAGGAACATTCTACCCATTTGTCAACCGTAGAACGTGAATTTTTGTATTTACCATCGTCCATTACATCTGATTGCACCCTCACACCGTCTGCTACTCGCTGATCGTCTCAAATATTAACATTTCTCTCGTGTCGTTCTCTGACTATGAACAGTGTGCAGAAACTATAATATTGACTATATATACAATAATATTCCCTGCTATACAGTATCATAAAAAAAATGCCTCGTGGACTATATTTCACCTCCCTTTGCTGGCTTTTCTCTCTATGGTTGGAAGCTCACATATATTGCATAGTCACATATCGGCTCTCTTGTGGGAGGTCAGTTGATCATTTTGTAGGAGAGGGGATAGCTGAACACTGAAGAAATTACATTTTAGTAACAAATTTTAACTTTTATGAGAGATTGTTCAAATAAAAATAGAATCTCCTTTCATTTTCCGGAGTGTATTTGGACTAAGCTTACAATGTTGATGCTTAGGGAGTTCCAGCTATCCTCTTTTTGCAGTGATAATTTAAATGTTAAGTAAGAGATTGTATTTTATATGCTAACCTGCACAAAGATAGAAGGGGGCAAGGGGCATCTAAGAAGCAATCCGATATAAAGAAAGGAATATTAGATTTGCCCCTTAAAATACGAAGTCATTACCTGAAAATTGTTTTTGGTATCTCAGATCCCCTCCCCCTCTAAGGCTCATTTTTAGGGATGCAGTTTTTCATGGGTAATAGTTATTTTTGTAGTATTGTTATGAAAAGTTATACTTTAGTATAAAAATAGAGGGATTTACTCTTTGCACTAAAGTTCGAATACGTAATAGATGTTTATTATGTTCTCAGTACATCATTTGGCTGGCCATCCGGCACATTTTGTAGAAATACTGGTTTATATTAAATAGAAGAAGGTAATTGCGGAAGGGCTAATGATGGCAATTTCAAATTCTTCTGGAATGTTGGGCGAATGGAATGGGGGTTATGGTAGGGGTAGTGAAGCAGGAGAGGTGTTTAAACAGGTACATTCAATTTTAGTTGATCAGGAAATTCAGAAGTGGCTTAGCCAGATCCGAAAGCCTGACTCTTGGTTTGTATTCTATGGTAAAAGAGACATGGAGGAGGAGGTATATTTTAGACCTGAGTTGTCTAGATATGATATTAAATGGGTATTTCACGGGTAATTTCTTGTAGAGGTAATTTTATGCCACTTGGTGGAACAAAAAGATATTTGCGAAAGGTTAGGATGAAGAGCGGTCCTTGACGTTATTCGATGTAAAGAGAGTGGGGGGGGGGGGGGTGGTGTTGTTGTACGTTCTGAGAAAGTGTGAATGGTTAAAGAATTTGAGAGAAGAATTTTTCGGAGTGGATGAGGGGAAGAGCTGTTTCTTGAAAAATTGCTGGGAAATGGGTGTTTTATTAGTATTAGGAATCCGGCGCGGTTTATTCGTTTTGGCATGACCCACTGTTTGGGTATTGTATGAGGAATTTGTTTATATTAGTGTTTTTGAATGATACTTTTTATTGTTTTAATCGTTTTGTTCAATTGGTCAGTTAACTCTTTCAATTGCTTTGTTTGTTTTTTTTCCATTTTTTTTGTGACCGTGGCCTTGTGATTTTTGTGTGTCAAATATACCATACTATACTAAGATGCGATATTTATTAACATTAAAAGACTTTATGGGCCATGGTTAATGCAAAAATACAAAAACATAAGAATTATAAACAAACACAAACACTGAAATGAAAGTTAATTCACAAATAAATTCCTGAAAATGGTCCCTATGTGCCATACCTGTACCCAAAAACTTGTCCAGCTTCTTAGTCACCATAAAACTTCTGTCAGCTAATATAAGATCCACCCGTTCATCCCTTATGTACCACCCTGAAAAAGTTTTTTCTCAGTCTATTGAATTCCTTACATTCCTTACATTGAATTTTATATAAAAAAACTAGTTTTTTAAACTGAAAGTAAGGAGCGACATCAAAACTTGAAACGAACAGAAATTACTCCGTATATGAAATGGGTTGTCCCCTCCGCAATCCCTCGCTCTTTACGCTAAAGCTTTTAATTGTTTTAAAAAGCAGAATTGGGGCAAAGAGTCAAACTTTAGCGTAAAGAGCGAGGGATTGCGGAGGGGAAGACCCATTTCATATACGGAGTAATTTCTGTTCGTTTCAAGTTTTGATGTCGCTCCTTACTTTCAGTTTAAAAAACTAGTTTTTTTTATATAATTTCTGAACGTTTTTGAATTAATGCATGTTTGATTTTTGGCTCTCCACACATAAATTATTGAAATGAAGTTTGCATATTAATTCCTTTTTTGGCTAAATGGCTTTCTCTTAGTTTTGATCAGACGATTTTGAGAAATAAGGGATGGGGAAGGAGGCCTAGTTGCCATGTAATTTTTCGGTTGCATAAAAAGGCAATTATAAATTTTAATTTTTAACGAATTTTTTTATTATTAAAAAATATACGTAACTTAAGAATTAACTTACGTAACAAACTTTTATATTCATTAATTTTTATTATGTATATGAGGGGGTTTGTACCCTCGTTAATACCTCGTTCTTTACACTAAATCGTAAGTTTTGTCATAATTCTTTAAGAATGACCCCTGAATCAGAAAGGCCGTAGAATAAATAGTTGAAATTACTAAAAATACTATAGCATAAAGAGCGAGGTATTTATCTCCTCCTAAATACCTCGCTCTTTATGCTATAGTATTTTTAGTACCCCTCATATGCGTAATAATCTCTGTCCGTTTTAAGTTTCAATGCTACTCTTTACTTACAGTTGAAAAAAATTTCCATGTTTATTTTTTCATTGTTTTTTTATAGTAACTTTAGAAAATCCTGCGCCCTTTTCATTGAATTTCTGTTCCCCCATGACATATTTCTCCAAGAAAAGATCCTCCCACATAGCCCCCTCCCCTCAACCCCAGCCTCAAAACCAAAAAAAAAACCCTGGAAACGACTGTACACTTCCCAATAACCATTATTATATGTAAACACTGGTCGAAGTTTGTAACTTGCAGCCCCTCCCCCAGGGACTCTGGGGGAGTAAGTTATTCCCAAAGACATAGTCATTATGGTTTTTGACTATGCGGAACAAAATGGCTATCTCAAAATTTTGATATGTTGACTTTGGAGAAAAAATGAGCGTGGGAGGGGGCCTAGGTGCCCTCCAATTTTTTTGGTCGCTTAAAAAGGGCACTAGAACTTTTCATTTCCGTTAGAATGAGCCCTCTTGCGGCATTCTAGGACCACTTGGTTGATACGATGACCCCTGGGAAAAAAAAAAAAAAAACAAAAAACAAATAAACACGCACCCGTGATTTGTCTTCTGGCAAAAAATACGAAATTCCACATTTTTGTAGATAGAAGCTTGAAAATTTCGTTATAGGGTTCTCTGATACGCCGAATGCGATGGTGTGATTTTCGTTAAGATTCTGTGACTTTTAGGGCGTGTTTTCCCCTATTTTCTAAAATAAGGCAAATTTTTCCAGGCTCGTAACTTTTGATGACAAAGACTAAATTTGATGAAACTTATATATATAAAATCAGCATGAAAATCTGATTCTTTTGATGTATATTTTAGCATCAAAATTCCGTTTTTTAGAGTTTCGTTTACTATTTAGCCGGGTCGCTCCTTACTACAGTTCATTACCACGAACTGTTTGATTCCTTACCTAAAAAAATGAATTAAATCATCATCCCTATGTTAAACCTTAGCGATAAATTTGAGGCAGGTGGGCGGAAGCTTCCCTCGTATATAAAGTACGTCGATCTTTATATTCATTTGAAAAAAAAACTTTTTTTATTTAGTTACCGAAAACGACCTATTGACAATGGGGTCGTGGCCTATCCAGGTGAGAAACAATGGCTTACATAATGAAAATGCATAGTAACCTGTATTTGGAGTTTTATATTGGTTATTAATTAGATCATATTCAACAGCATAATTTTCATTCAAACGAGGTGAAAGGTAGCTAGACTTGTCCAGCTTCGACATTATTATTATACGACATTGTAGCTTGTAAGAACAAGTTTACTGGTAAGTGCTAGCTATATATGTTGAATTGAATTTAGTTACCATAAACCATGTGTTGAGTTTTAGCGTAGTTTTAGTTGGGCAGCAGAACCCCTAACGTAGAATGAGATTTATGTTCAACAGAAATTCCAATGTTGCTCTTTACATGATATCAAAACTATTTTTATTTTTTGTTTAGTGGAGTGCAAGAACTTAACAAGCTCAAAATTGGTTTTGTTTGCAATTTTTTTTTCGTTTTTTCTTTGTCGTGAATTGATTCTTCTCTTTTGGTCATTAGCTTTATCTTTTTGAACTGATGGTGCATCTATTGGAAAAAGAAAATAATTCCTTTCTTTGGTGGTGATTAAATTTTTAATGGCTATTGGAAACTTTTGAGCCTTACTTTTGTTTATTTTTATCTTTTTTTTTATTTATTTTTATTTTTTTTAAGCCAATGGTCTTTTCTTTTTAGCTTGTCTGCAGAGCCCTCTACGACCGAGCCCCTTTGTGACTGGTTAATTTTATTGGCTGAAAAACCTAATGACTCATTAAAAGACGTTTTGAGCCTGATTTGGAAAAGAATTGACTGCCGAATGCCAACACCAATGGAAATATTATCTATTGCGAAGGCAAATGACGCCCTGGTAATTGCACTTGATCTTTCTTTCGAGCTAAAATGTCAGTGGTGGACAGCAAAACCGCATATCTGTATCATTCCAAATTATTCCTATGCCTCAAGACATTCAAGAAATAAGGTCTTCAGGAATTGTAGCTTTGAGTCTATGGCTGGAATCAGTGATTACTGTACTGCATGTATTTAGAAGCCAGCTTATAGAAATGTATCTAAGTAGTTGTTTCCTGGAAAATGCAAATATGAACCTGTTGTTGTCAACTGGCAATTTTAACTTTTTGTCAATGTCATACCCTTAAAGCTATTACAAAATATTTAGGTCTTTTTTCTCACAGAGCTAAAATTTGTGCCATAGTTTCAACTCTGAGTTTGAAAATTCAATTGATAATTTTCCATTGCCAATAGTTTTGCGAAATAATTGTTTAGTATATCTTCCATCAAAACGTAGGTACTCTGGATTTATCGGGAATAAACTTAATGCTTTAGAGAAGTTTTATTCCAGTTTTTAATGATAAATTTGAAATTTAATGAGGTTTTCTATAATAGCCTCTAGTTTTGTTAACTTTTTTTTCTTTTTGTCTAAAACACGAAGATTAAACAATGGACTTCAATTCTTCAAAGCAAGACCAAATTTTTTAATTTAGCGTACAAAATGGTACTAACAAAATTTCAAAAATGATTGAAATCTTGCATTGCTACTATGCAATCAGACTTTTACCACCGCCTATAGTATTTTTAGAATATAAGTTTGTTTTTTGTCTAAAGACAAAAT
Organism: Artemia franciscana; assembly: GCF_032884065.1. Taxonomy (NCBI): domain Eukaryota; kingdom Metazoa; phylum Arthropoda; class Branchiopoda; order Anostraca; family Artemiidae; genus Artemia; species Artemia franciscana. The sequence goes on along the minus strand of NC_088864.1, from coordinate 43,182,340 downwards.
TTAACCAGGAAAACTTTCAAAAAAAAGAAAAAATCGCACAACTACTTTGATTCGAGAAAATATACGATTTAATTTTTGAATTCAGCATTCATAAATGCAAAATCAAATTTTTAAAATGACTTTTTTTTTTATATTCAAGTCCAAAATTACAAAAGACAAGATCTAATTGAAGTCTTATGCTTTTCTTTTGGATTGCCAGATTACACAATTTTTGGTGATCTATCATTATTCTTCCGTAAAATGTGGCGTCACCCTCTTAACCTTTATTTCATTTTAGTCATAGACCACCTTTTTGGAACCACCATTTTTTTGCACAGCTAGTTATTTGATCTGCAGTCAGTCAAACAAGTTTCTTAAAATGCCCTTCGACAATCCCCTGGAAACCATCTAGCATATCTTTCTAAGCTTTTCTGAGTTCCCCCCGCTTTACAGCCATGCTTAACCATTGTTTGTTTCTTTTAGTATCCTAGTCTAAGTTCTAAAATTTGTCTTTGTATTCTTGCAAAAAAATTTCGTCAGCTGTGAAAAATATCCCTACAGCTTGGCCATTCTACACTTTAAATTTCACTATATTCACCATCATTAACAATATAATATTGCGTAGGGGAGCCAATCGACTTATTAAATTTTCGTCTTTTACGTAACCTTATTTATTCCTAATTTAAGCGACTTTGTCTTTTCCACCTTAATCTTCAAACCTATTCTCGCACCTTGAACGCATGTACTGATTTTTAAAGGTTTGAGAGTGAACTCTCAAGAGCTTCACAAATTAATTGGTTTGCCAGAGGAATTTCTAATAATACTCAAACAATCTAAGTTCTCCAAAGAAATCCTTATGAATATGGATAAAGTACAACTTTGCTAGCCTTGTTTTTGTCAACTTCACTAATTACCTTAACCTCAGCAATAATACCAAGTTTATTATAACCCAAACTAGGTCATACAACACAGTAATCATGACACACAAAACAAGATAAAGATGATAAATTGTCGTAATAAATCCATTCCATAGACAATTATATTCTACTGCTAAACTAATACCTAAACGGTTCGTCCTTTTCTGGTGGTTCTGCCTATTATTTTAAATATGTGGTAGTCCTCTTCCATCTAATACAGTTTGGTTTGATACTGCTACTACTAACAACTGACCACAGCACCAAGCCGCCTGAGGCTAACACAGCTACGCACGCTCCCCCTCCATCCCAATCTATTCAGAGCCTCCCACTTCCTTTAAATCTTTCTTTATGGCATCCTCCCACTCTATACGAGGACGACCTACTTTCTGTTTAGCCCTAGACGGTTGGTCGAAAAGGACAATCTTTGGCAATCTGTCATCCTTCATCCGCAGAACGTGCCCTACCCATATCAACCTTTCTTTGATTATAGCCCTAGAAAGCGGGATTGAACCACGCTTTTCGTACTGTCTACTGTTTGAAATACGATCAGTCAGCCAGGTACCCAGAACAATCTCTTGGCAATTTCTCTGGAAAAAATATAGTAAATCTTTATCCGCTCTTCGGAGCGCCCATGCTTCAGAGCCATGTATGACCACTGTCATCACCGTACCTTCCAAAATTCTAATCTTGGTATACAGACTTATCCCCCTATTCTTCAAACTTTTTTTAATTGTGAAAAAACACCCTGAGCCTTGGCTATTTTACTCGTAACATCTTCACTGCTCCCACTGTCTTTACTAATAATACTACCAAGGTAAGTGAAGCTGCCCAACTGATCAATCTTTTCGTTACCCAACGTCACCTTTTCATCTTCACTTATTCCTAGCCTTAATGACTTAGTCTTCTTAACATTAATTTTCAAACCTATTCTAGCATCCTGAACTTGCAAAACCTCTAAAAGTTCATTCATTTTGCTCACATTTTCATCTAGGATGCTTAGATCATCAGCATAATCTAAGTCCGAGAGAGTTTTTCCTCCTCATTTGATTCCGTGGTCTTCCATTGCCTTTCCTGTGCTCCTTAAGACAAAGTCCATCAAAATGATCCATATTGCACAACCCCGCTTAAATCCTGATCTAATAAAAAACCAGCTGCTAACCTCATCTCCTACCTTAACCGCAGCAGTATTATTCTCGTACATAGCACTAATCACTGATGTATTTGTCTGGTATACCACATAAGGTTAAGACCTTTGCTGAAGCTCTTCTATCAACAGATTCGAACTCTTGCGCATAATCTATAAAACTGAGGACCAAAGGTGTTTGACAACTAAGGGATTTCTCAATTATTAACCTAAGAGTAAAAATTTGGTCGACAAATCCTGTACCTTTTCTAAGACCGCACTGTTCTTCTCTTAAAACTTTGTCTACAGCATCTCTCAGTCTATAAAGTATCATATTACTAAGTAATATGCTACCTACAGAGACGAGACTAATGCCTCGATAATTACGACACCCACTCTTATCGCCTTTCTTATACAGTGGTTTAATTACGGTTTTGCAAAAATCGTTAAGTAGTTCCCATTTTTCAAAAATTATATTCATAATCTTCAGTAAGTTATTTCTAACCTCAGAGTCACCATATTTAAGAAACTCATTTATCACACTACCTGCACCTGGAGCCTTATTATTTTTTAATCCTTTTATTACTGTCGCTAATTCTTACAAAACAAAATCTTGCTTCACATCCAAGGTATCCCAAAGTTTTTCATTTTCCTCTATATCTTTTCCTGCAGCTGTGTCTCGGTTTAGTACATTCTAAAAATTTTCCGCCCATCTCTCTTTAACTCTTTCAAAATTTTCCGCCCATCTCTCTTTAACTCTTTCCTTATCACTAATTGTGGCCCTGTTCCTATCTTTAACTGAGATAAGTCCGGATTGACTACTCCCAACCAATTTATTAACATGACAGTACTATATACCTTTGTACGGCCACGCTTTTGTTTGTTTGATGCGGTCACGATTCCCCCCCCCATTCCATCAAGAAAAACAAAGACAAACTTAGGTTACTCTTTTTTCTTGACCATTCTATTAACGTATTTGCATGCCTGAACACTTTTTTCTTTTACATTTATCTACAGGATCACGGGAACTCAAGTGTATCGCCCTAAAAAAAAATTACTCCTTTAATGAGAAAGCTACAGGCATTCTGCAAATATGTAGGCCACAGTATCCAATCCTAAGTTACATTTGGAGCAAAAGAAAGCCTTAAATTAAGCTAACCTTTTTCTTTCATAAACCTTTTTTTTTTTTTTTTATAATGGTAGAGATTTCGCTCGAATATGAATCCAAGTCCTTAATGTTTTGGCCCGTAAATCTAGTTTGAAATAATACTCCAATACAAAATCCTGTTTACCATTAGCAAAAAACCAACGTTTCTGATGTTCTTATTGCCTAAACCCAAATCTGGAGTCTCTGGTCTTCCGTCTACTCCTAAACTGATCCTTAAACCATTCGTACTTGTCTATCGGTCCTAGCCTCTCATTCCCAATAGATGATAGTTCTGTTCCATCTAACACAACTTTTATTTGACACGCCTACGATCTTTTCCATTTCGACTGTGGCAATATCAAATAAGCTTGCACATTATTGCCAGTACCGTGTCATTTTGCTAGTCTACTCAGCCTAAGCAAAAACGATCCTGAATAAACTTCTATAGTTTGATTATTTGTCGGTATATGGATTCCAATTTTTGAAGTTGTTTAGTTTTGATTGTAACTGTAATACCTTCAGAGCTTAGCCCCGTAATCCATTGCAGGTGACATTTTAGATTTGAAAAGGAATTTGTGCATCTTTTATTCTTGAAAGAGATGAATTCCATAGAGTTATTGATGGAACTGCTATCCCTTTTACGTATTCCCAAATGTTTTAATTTGTCTCTTTCTTTTATATTTATAAATTTTATAGTAAGGTTCAGTTCTTGTTCTTCTTTCGTTATTTGGATCCCTCTCAACACAACTGTCTCTGTTTTATTTTTTACCATTCTTCAATATAAGTTTCCTCTTGTCTAAATTACATTCTAGTACATTCAACATAATCTGGAGCTCCTCCGGACATTTACTGATCAACACCACATCAACAGCAAAAAGTGACAGTGATAAAATATGGTTTCCTTCTGAAACTGTTGGGGCCCATTCCTTTCTGAAATTCGTACCGAATTTTTATTTTTCAGATTATTTGATATAATTATTATCAATGGCAATTCTTCCTTGTTTCGCACTTTTTTTTTTGAAATTATTTTTTAAATTTTCGGTTAATATGGGCAAGTGGTCGTTCCTTACTAGGTTTCAGAGCCATTCAAGGGGGGGGGGTCTGTCCTAGGCTTTGTTGCTGGGGTAAGGTGCCGGTGCTGGGGGGCTGCCCGCTTTTGTCAAATTTTTCACTTTTTCCGGTTTTTTGTTTATGTTTGGGTCGGGAGGAGGGGCGTTGTAATTAATTCTTCCTCAGGCACCACCAACCCTTTGAAGGGTTTTTCTAAGTTGCACCTATTGGGGCAACCGTATTGATCAACTATGTCATTAAGAAAAAATTCTTTCGCTTTTTGTTAGTAGGAATTGTAGATACAGGGAATTAGGTGGTGTAGTCACTGGAATATGACATCACATCGCAGAGAAGGATTTTTTCAGATTGCATTTTATTTTGATGTTTGTATTTTGTTACTCATCAAAGACATTAGATATTACGATTTCCTTTCAAATGGTCCTTTAAATATCTCCCACTGATGTTTCAGTGCCCCACTAGTGGCGAAGAAAAAAACAAAGGGGGAGAAGGAGGAGAAGAGTAATAGAAAAAGGAGACACATTGCTATTTCTCGTTTAAAAAAAGTTTTTTTTTGTTGTTGCTCAAGATTGTCTCTATGGAAGTTCCAATGATGGAATTTCCATTTTGATCTGACCGTCATTTTTGTGGAGTTTCAGGCTCTTTTTTGAAATTTCCTTAAGTTTGTTTTCACAATAAACTTTTACTATTAGGATTAATTGTCACCATTCTTTAATCAGCTTCAAACGGCAATTCTCCCTCCCTTAAAATTTTATTTCAAAAGGTGTTCATTTTAAGTTTTCATTTACTTTTGACCGGAGTTCGTATTTACTAGGTTTTCCCTAGGGGGAAGGGGAGGGGAAACAAGATTACAATGCCAATGCTCTGTTTAACACTATTTTTAATTTCAAACAGCAACGATATGTCTTCACTTACAATTTTCACTATACCTCTTGTTTTCCAATACATATCAGCTAATGCTGAGCCATTTAATGGCTCTTTTGAAAGGAAATTGCTAAATCTACGGACTTTTGTAGATACCAAAACATAATATTGAAATAAAATCCATTTTTTGAAAAAAAACTGATTCTGTATATACAAGATGCTCTTTCTCTAAAAGGACATCATATCACTCTCTTTATAAAACTGGATCAAGCCCTCCTTTCTTTTTTGAATAGCTATCCTTTTCTTCTGACGTATGTTACTAGCCCCAGCGATAATTTTTTTTAACCTTGTAATTAGCCTAACCCTTCTTTTTTTAATTTTCTTCCTTTCTGAAAATCTCTAACTTTTCGGTTATTTCTAACTTTATAATTCTACCCTCCTCATCAAAACTTCTCAAAACACTTCCCTGAGTTCTATTTTACCCTCTGTTAACAAATCCACATGTTTCTAGTGTCTGGCTGTTTCATTATAGTCCTGTTTTACTGACGGAATTGTCCTATTTAAGACTTACTGTGTTAGCTAATTTCCAAGAGTAGTGTAATACTTGTCGAATATTTGTAAGTTTGTGTTTTTCGATTTCCACATCTAAATAATCAGTCCACCTTTTCTATTCTTCTTTTTTCTTTTTTATCTTTTAAAGACAGGTTTTTAGTACGTTGAAGGTGTTATGTTTTTTGATTATTTAAAGTGACTGATTTTCTGTTTTTTTATGTGCATTGGTTTTTTTTTTACTTTTCACCCTAAAAAAACATTTTGAACATACAAATGCAATGTCAATTCCGACTTTTTAGTAAAAAAAAAAAACCTGCGAAATTCTATGCAAATAACCCCAAATGAGGAAATTGTTTACAAAAAAGGTCATTAAAACTACTGGTTGATTGCTCAAAATACCAATCTTGTCAAAAATAAAGAAAGTCTAAATTGCTAATTCAAATACCTCGAAAAGAAGGAGCCCAAATCGTCTTTTTGCAAAGTGAGAGTTGAAAATGAATATTCAATCAATGAAATAGCATTGCCATCTAAATTACCCTACACTACATTTGCACGTGATTAGATCGGAAAAATTATGTTTATTTTTATTGCTTAATTGCTTCAAGTTTATTTTATGATTCTGAAGGAAATTTATTCTTTTACTATGGAAATGTTTGATCTTGTCTTTAATATTAATTTAAAGTTCATTTATTTTTAGTTCTATAAAACAATTAAGCAATCTCGTTTAGCTTACAAATCATAAGCCGAATCAAGTTTTCGCTTAATTTAATTTTATTATTATTATTAATTAGTCAAATTTCTTTTTCTTTGTTTTCAGGGTGAAAATGGTGCCATATTATTTAAAGGTCAGCTAATAAAGTGGCCTTTTTCAGCCCAGCTATGGTCGGCGTTTTTCATTTACTCGTTAGAGAAGAATACAAAGGAATTAAGGTCAATAGCTTTGACGTCTCTGAAACTTCTCCGACATCAAGATGGATTTATTTCTTTTGAGAAGTTGGTAGAACTTGCTTTACCTTTTCTAGACGACAAAGAAAAACAAATCTACAAGCACATTGCTCCATGGTTGCCATCTAATATTCCAGAATCAAGAAGGAGTAGACTTCCCTAAACACGAAAAGGGTTCTATTCAGTTTTTATTCAGTTTGGTTTTTTAATTTAAATTCACTCATGTGGCTCGCTGTTCTACTTTTATTTTTCTCTTTTCTTTTGTTAATATCCCACCGTTTGATAGTAAAATTTTATTATATCTAGCTAATAAATTGTGAATGTTGAATTTAGCGACGTGGGAAATTTTTTTTTTTTTTTTTTTTTTAGTCCATAGCTATATCTTATATTTTTCATCTAATCCTTTTGTTTCTTGCTTGAGGTCTTTCGATGTTTTAACTCCCCAAACAATGTTACGTTCAATGAAAAAAACTCTTGCATACGTGAGGTTTTTTTCACTTATGAAAAAAAATTCCCCTTTAAAAAATTCACCTTCTGGACATCCCCTTTAAGAATTAAGGTGATTACGATTTCCCAATTGCTTCTTTTATTTTTCGCATAATTGGTCCGTTTGTCTCTTTTATTTAGTTCCTTCCACCCACTGGGAATTCTTTACATTAAATTCAATCGTACGTTCCTCATGCATATGACAAAAAAATCGAATATCTAATAGCTATTAGTGACAAAATTTGATGCTGCCATAATTTCTCGCTACGCTGTGAAAAATGGCCTAAAAGATGACACGTCGATCGATTTCAGGCCAAAAACGGCATAAGAAATTCAGTCTCAATGCAAAAGAGCCGAGTCTGAGCTGCAGGCTAGCTTGGTAAAAGCAAAACAAGCTTATTCCTGGTTCGGTGCGAAAAGACGCTAATTCCTGGTTTAGGGATATAACAATCGTATCATTTGACTTGGATTGGAGGGTGTTTTGGCACCTCCATCTATCATTTCTTTCTCTAACGCTTTCAAACTTTTTCGGAATGCGAAATCCTGTCATTGGTTTTCTATCTGCTTTAATTTTGTGTTCAAACTCCTGGACAAGAGACGGTACAATCGTATCATTTGATTTGGTTTGGAGGGTGTTGTGGCACCTCCATCTATCATTTCTTTCTCTAGCGTTTTCAAACTTTTTCGGAACGTGAAATCATGTCACGGGTTTTCTGCTTGCTTTGATAAGCCGTTCAAACTCCTCGATTAGTGTCGGTACAATCGTATCATTTGAATTGGATTGAAGAGTGTTTTGGTACCTCCATCTATCATTTCTTTCTCAAACGCTGTCAAACTTTTTCGGAATGTGAAATTCTGTCATTGGTTTTCTATCTGCTTTAATTTTGCGTTCAAACTCCTGGACAAGTGACGGTACAATCGTATCATTTAGATTGGATTGGAGGGTGTTTTAATACACATCTATCATTTCTTTCTCTAACGCTTTCAAATTTTTTCGAAATTTGAAATTCTGTCATTGGTTTTCTATCTGCTTTAATTTTGCGTTCAAACTCCTGGACAAGTGACGGTACAATCGTATCATTTGAATTGGATTGGAGGGTGTTTTGGCACCTCCATCTATCATTTCTTTCTCTAGCGTTTTCAAACTTTTTCGGAATGTGGAATCCTGTCATGGGTTTTCTATCTGCTTTAATTTTGCGTTCAAACTCCTGGACAAGTGACGGTACAATCGTATCATTTGATTTGGTTTGGAGAGTGTTTTGGCACCTCTATTTATCATTTGCTTCTCTGATGCTTTCAAACTTTTCCGCAATTTTAAATCCTGTCATTGGTTTTCTATCTGCTTTAATTTTGCGTTCCAACTCCTGGACAAGAGACGGTACAATCGTATCATTTGATTTGGTTTGGAGGGTGTTTTGGCACCCCTATTTATCATTTGCTTCTCTGATGCTTTCAAACTTTTGCGGAATTTGAAGTTCTGTCATTGGTTTTCTATCTGCTTTAATTTTGCGTTCAAACTCCTGAACGAGTGACGGTACAATCGTATCATTTGATTTGGTTTTGAGGGTGTTTTGGCACCTCTATTTATCGTTTGCTTCTCTGATGCTTTCAAACTTTTGCGGAATCTGAAATTCTGTCATTGGTTTTCTATCTGCTTTAATTTTGCGTTCAAACTCCTGGACGAGTGACGGTACAATTGTATCATTTGACTTGGAATGGAGGGTGTTTTGATACCTCCATCTATAATCTCTTTCTCTAACGCTTTCAAACTTTTTCGGAATGTGAAATTCTGTCAGTGGTTTTCTATCTGCTTTAATTTTGCGTTCAAACTCCTGGACAAGTGACGGTACAATTGTATCATTTGACTTGGATTGGAGGGTGTTCTGGTACCTCCATCTATCATTTCTTTCTCTATCGTTTTCAAACTTTTTCGGAATGTGAAATCCTGTCATGGGTTTTCTGCTTGCTTTGATAAGGCGTTCAAACTCCTCGATTAGTGGCGGTACAATCGTATCATTTGATTTGGATTGGAGGGTGTTTTGACACCTCCATCTATCATTTCTTTCTCTAGCGTTTTCAAACTTTTTCGGAATGTGAAATCCTGTCATGGGTTTTCTGCTTGCTTTGATAAGGCGTTCAAACACCTCGATTAGAGGCGGTACAATCGTATCATTTGAATTGGATTGGAGGGTGTTTTGGCACCTCCATCTATCATTTCTTTCTCTAGTGTTTTCAAACTTTTTTGGAATGTGAAATTCTGTCATGGGTTTTCTGCTTGGCTTAATAAGGTGTTCAAACTCCTCGATTAGTGGCGGTACAATCGCATCATTTGATTTGGATTGGAGGGTGTTTTGGCGCCTCCATCTATCATTTCCTTCTCTAGCGTTTTCAAACTTTTTCGGAACTTGAAATCCTGTCATGGGTTTTCTGCTTGCTTTGATAAGGCGTTCAAACTCCTCGATTAGTGGCGGTACAATCGTATCATTTGACTTGGATTGGAGGGTGTTTTGGCACCTCCATCTATCATTTCTTTCTCTAGCGTTTTCAAACTTTTTCGGAATGTGAAATCCTGTCATGGTTTTTCTGCTTGCTTTGATAAGGCGTTCAAACTCCTCGATTAGTTGCAGTACAATCGTATCATTTGATTTGGATTGGAGGGTGTTTTGGCACCTCCATCTACCATTTCTTTCTCTAGCGTTTTCAAACTTTTTCGGAATGTGAAATCCTGTCATGGGTTTTCTGCTTGCTTTGATAAGGCGTTCAAACTCCTCGATTAGTGGTGGTACAATCGTATCAATTGACTTGGATTGGAGGGTGTTTTGGCACCTCCATTTATCATTTGTTTCTCTCTTGCTTTCATGCTTTTGCGGGACACAGGATGATGGACTTGGTTTTCTACTTTCTCGAAATATGCCATCATTATTTAGGATGTGCAATGGTTCTATTTTGCTACTTGGTGTGAATTGGAAAGCATTAGGGTATCTGACCTTTTCATTCGTTTTTATGACGCTCTTTAGCTTACATGGACGAAGAATAACTGTTTCTTTTTCTCCGGTTGCTTCTATTTGCCCTTGAAAATTCTGGACAATCCTCCAGACAGTGTTTTCCTTTATTGGCCCTTCTTTGATTAGTTTAGATGTTGCACCTTCATCAATGCACTCTTTGCTCGCACACAGATTTTCAAATTTTTGTAATAATTTCCATATGGCACCTTTATATTCAATCTTTTTTAAATTACAATGTCGAAATTCTTTTGGATACATGGCAGATGTAATAATACTAACAAGCTGTTTCAGTAACTCGCAATATATACTAAAAAAACGTCATGAAACTGAGATTTACGTCATAGTAATTATCATGTTTGAGAATACCGTGACTTACGTCAAAATAAACAATAAACTCGTGAAGTTCATAACTTTATGACGTCATACATTATGACCGGAGATCTTAAGAAATAAATCGTTATTTATTAACGTTACATAAGGCTTTGTTTCTGTGACCATCTATCACCATAGACTACTAGCACCGCTACTGCTAACAACAACTTACTGCAATACCAACCCCCTGAGGCAAACACACCTATTCACGCTCCTCCTCTAACACCATCTACTCACACGCTACCTCTTTTTACCCTCCCAAGAAGTCTCATTTCCCTTAAACCTTTCTTTACGAAACCTCCAACTCCATTAAGGGATAACCTGCTTTTCGGTTTGCCTTAGACTGTTGGCCGACAAGGACGATCCTTGGCAATCTTTCATCATTCATCCAAAGAACGTTTTATAGCCATCTGACAAATATTAAGGAGACTAGGGGGGGGGGGGGGGGAACGAGTTCTACCGAAGTCGTAATCTATCTAGATCATTTTTTCCATCGCAATTGTCAGTATGCCAGTTTCAGAAGAAATTTTAGTGTTATCTGCGAGAAAAAAATTTAAAAATGTACAGTAAACGAAAATATATACAATAATTGCTTGTTAATCTATATATAATAGTTACTCTATTATCTGCATGGTCGCCATTGACGAAAGTCCTTTTCAATGTATTTTCTAAAGTTGGATGATTAAATATGGTTTTAAAACCTTAACTGGCTGTAGGATCTTTATTGAATACAGGAAAAGTGTCCTACAAAAATAAAGTGGGTGGACAAAATACCTTACTCTCGTGAAAAAAATTTGTATTGGTAGAACACTGAAATTAATAAAACAAGGTTCAAAAATGTTTTGTCAGCAGTTGATTTGTCTCTAAAGTGTAAAAAGAAAAACAAACAATTTTTGGTTAATTTGTTGTGGAGCTTTTATTTGGTTTCCCATATTAGGGAGGGAATATCACGCTAAATTTATTTTGACCCCCCTCCCCTATAAATTTTGAATAATAACCTTGTTGTGTATTTAATTAAAAATACTGTTTTCTGATATTTTAATTGAAAAAAAAAAACACTTCCCACTAGATTTTAAAAAGTAGGTTCTGACCCTCCCCCCTGTACTTTGGTGAATTGAAGTCCCTGCCTTCCGCCCCCCCCCCTAGATTGACTGACTTTGAGAAATGGTATGACCACTGCTATGAACTATGACCGATTTGTGAAAGCTGAATTTCTTAAGATACTGAGCAAAAGACATCCAATGATCAGAAAGCCTGTTAAATTGATATTTCTGTGGCCAAGAGCAGGTTAATTACGTTAATTATGGTAGTTGTTAATTGTGGCATGACTAAAGCTTAAGAACAGGGTCACTTCAAAACCAATATATGTTCATAAAGGGATCAAACAAGGGTTTACACTTCTCCTGATTCGTTTAATAATAGCATAGTTAGAGCACAAGTGTAGAACTATCTTGTATGTATAAAGGTAAGGATGTAATGTTAATTGGTTTTGCGGATGATGTCCTAAACATTACCAGAATGTCGTCACATTCGGAGGAAAATTTTGCCCTGTTACAGAAATCAAATGATAATATCTGTCCAGATTTTAGTTAAAGTAAAAGTGAAGTGTTGCTATTTAATTTTAAGAATTCTAAGCATACCCCATCAATAAGACTGGGAAATACTGATGTCATGCCTTCACAATCCATTACTCACCTTGGTTTACCCATAGGCGACAACTTGAAATCTACTCATTCACGACTAGTAATACATATAAACAAGAAGATCCGAACAAGTTATAGCTGGTATCGTTTCTGCTAAACTTAATTTAAATCGTCAACTACTGGGTCGTCTATTTACCTCTGTGTGTTTACCACATGTTCTTTATACGGCATTATTTTGGAAATTATTACGAGAAAAAGATAAACTATAAATTATCTCTACCTATTTCCTTTATGCCAAATTCCTACTCCAGCTCCCTTTATGGATCAGAAATACTATGCATGAGATAATTGACCCTTTCGCCACCGTTCAATTGGCCATTACCAATTATGACAAACAGCTGATTACGCTAGAAACGAATGGCAATCTTAACTTATGTAGATTCATTTTTATGTTGTTTCTTTTTTATATGTGCGTATATAATTTATTTTGGTATTGTCTCTTTTTCTTTTCTTTTCTCTTATTTCCTGCACTTCGTCTGTGCACCCTCTTTTTGTGACGGGTTAACAATAAAATACAATCGGCTTTTTCCTGTTTGTATAAAGAGCGAACTATGTCCAATAGTAACCAAAGTATTTAAATAAACACTAACTTATTTTTAGACAAGATAATATCTGAAAAATTACAAAAATTTGAAAATCAATGTGCGAGAAAAGAGCGCATTGATGAAGGTGCAACATCTAAACTAATCAAAGAAGCGCCAATAAAGGAAAACACTGTCTGGACGATTGTCTAAGACTTTCAAGGACAAAAACAAGGAACCGGAGAAAAAGAAACAGTTATTCTTCGTCCACGTAAGCTCAAGAGCGTCATAAAAACGAATGAAAAGTTTAGATACCTCAATGCTTTCCAATTCACACCAAGTAGCAAAATAGAACCATTGCACATCCTAAATAATGGTGGCATATTTCGAGAAAGTAGAAAACAAAGTCCCTCATCCTTTGTCCCGCAAAAGCATGAAAGCAACAGAGAAACAAATGATAAATGGAGGTGCCAAAACACCCTCCAATCCAAATCAAACGATACGATGGTACCGTCACTAATCGAGGAGTTTGAACGCCTTATTAAACCAAGCAGAAAACCCATGACAGAATTTCACATTCCAAAAAAGTTTGAAAACGCTAGAGAAAGAAATGATAGATGGAGGTGCCAAAACACCCTCCAATCCAATTCAAATGTTACGATTGTACCGCCTTCAATCGAGGTGTTTGAACGCCTTATCAAAGCAAGCAGAAAACCCATGACAGGATTTCACATTCCGAAAAAGTTTGAAAACGCTAGAGAAAGAAATGATAGATGGAGGTGCCAAAACACCCTCCAATCCAATTCAAATGATACGATTGTACCGTCACTTGTCCAGGAGTTTTAACGCAAAATTAAAGCAGATAGAAAACCAATGACAGAATTTCAAATTCCGAAAAAGTTTGAAAGCGCTAGAGAAAGAAATGATAGATGGAGGTACTAAAACACCCTTTAATCCAAGTCAAATGATTCAATTGTACCGTCACTTGTCCAGGAGTTTGAACGCAAAATTAAAGCAGATAGAAAACCAATGACAAAATTTCACATTCCGAAAAAGTTTGAAACCGTTAGAGAAAGAAATGATAGATGGAGGTACCAATACATCCTCCGATCCAAGTCAAATGATACAATTGTACCGTCACTCGTCCAGGAGTTTGAACGCAAAATTAAAGCAGATAGAAAACCAATGACAGAATTTCAAATTCCGCAAAAGTTTGAAAGCATCAGAGAAGCAAATGATAAATAGAGGTACCAAAACACCCTCCAAACCAAATCAAATGATACGATTGTACCGTCACTCGTCCAGGAGTTTGAACGCAAAATTAAAGCAGATAGAAAACCAATGACAGAGTTTCAAATTCCGCAAAAGTTTGAAAGCATCAGAGAAGCAAATGATAAATAGAGGTGCCAAAACACCATCCAAACCAAATCAAATAATACGATTGTACCGTCACTTGTCCAGGAGTTTGAACGCAAAATTAAAGCAGATAGAAAGCCAATGACAGGATTTCAAATTCCGGAAAAGTTTGAAAGCATCAGAGAAGCAAATGATAAATAGAGGTGCCAAAACACCCTCCAAACCAAATCAATGATACGATTGTACCGTCACTCGTCCAGGAGTTTGAACACAAAATTAAAGCAGATAGAAAACCAATGACAGAATTTCAAATTCCGCAAAAGTTTGAAAGCATCAGAGAAGCAAATGATAAATAGAGATGCCAAAACACCCTCCAAACCAATTCAAATGATACGATTGTACCGCCTCTAATCGAAGAGTTTGAACGCCTTATCAAAGCAAGCAGAAAACCCATGACAGGATTTCACATTCCGAAAAAGTTTGAAAACGCTAGGGAAAGAAATGATAGATGTAGGTGCCAAAACACCCTCTAATCCGAATCAAATGATACGATTGTACCGCCACTGATCGAGGAGTTTGAACGCCTTATCAAAGCAAGCAGAAAACCCATGACAGGATTTCACATTCCTAAAAAGTTTGAAAACGCTAGAGAAAGAAATGATAGATGGAGGTGCCAAAACACCACCCAATCCAAATCAAATGATACGATTGTACCGCCACTAATCGAGGAGTTTGAAAGCCTTATCAAAGCAAGCAGAAAACCCATGACAGGATTTCACATTCCGAAAAAGTTTGAAAACGCTAGAGAAAGAAATGATAGATGGAGGTGCCAAAACACCCTCTAATCCAAATCAAATGATACGATTGTACTGCCACTAATCGAGGAGTTGAACACCTTATCAAAGCAAGCAGAAAACCCATGACAGGATTTTATATTCCGAAAAAGTTTGAAAACGCTAGAGAAAGAAATGATAGATGGAGGTGCCAAAACACCCTCCAATCCAATTCAAATGATACGATTGTACCGTCACTTGTCCAGGAGTTTAAACGCAAAATTAAAGCAGATAGAAAACCAATGACAGGATTTTAAATTCCGGAAAAGTTTGAAAGCATCAGAGAAGCAAATGATAAATGGAGGTGCCAAAACACCCTCCAATCCAAATCAAATGATGCGATTGTACCGTCACTTGTCCAGGAGTTTGAACGCAAAATTAAAGTAGATAGAAAACCAATGACAGGATTTTAAATTCCGGAAAAGTTTGAAAGCATCAGAGAAGCAAATGATAAATGGAGGTGCCAAAACACCCTCCAAACCAAATCAAATGATACGATTGTACCGTCACTTGTCCAGGAGTTTGAACGCAAAATTAAAGCAGATAGAAAACCACTGACAGGATTTCAAATTCCGAAAAAGTTTGAAAACGCTAGAGAAAGAAATGATAGATGGAGGTGCCAAAACACCCTCCAATCCAAATCAAATGATACGATTGTACCGCCACTAATAGAGGAGTTTGAATGCCTTATCAAAGCAAGCAGAAAAGCCATGACAGGATTTCACATTCCGAAAAAGTTTGAAAAAGCTAGGTAAAGAAATAATAGATGGAGGTGCCAAAACACCCTCCAATCCAAATCAAATGATACGATTGTACCGCCACTAATAGAGGAGTTTGAATGCCTTATCAAAGCAAGCAGAAAAGCCATGACAGGATTTCACATTCCGAAAAGGTTTGAAAACGCTAGAGAAAGAAATGATAGATGGAGGTGCCAAAACATTCTCCAATCCAAATCAAATGATACGATTGTACCGCCACTAATCGAGGAGTTTGAACGCCTTATCAAAGCAAGCAGAAAACCCATGACAGGATTTCACATTCCGAAAAAATTTGAAAACGCTAGAGAAAGAAATGATAGATGGAGGTGCCAAAACACCCTCCAATCCAATTCAAATGATGCGATTGTACCGTCACTTGTCCAGGAGTTTGAACGCAAAAATTAAAGCAGATAGAAAACCAATGACAGGATTTCAAATTCCGGAAAAGTTTGAAAGCATAAGAGAAGCAAATGATAAATGGAGGTGCCAAATCCGCCACAGATAAATGGAGGTACAACTGTACCGCCACTTGTTTACTTGATACTTGCTTTAGCGTGTCTGCTACCCCTAAAATTCTTTATTCTTCACTTTCATCTTTGACAGGTTCTGGTTCCTGTTGTTGCTTGTAATTATCGCTGCTGATTATCTTCTAACTTCATATATCTTTGTTCTTGCGGTCGTATATCTTCTAACCACACATTTCTCTTTTCTTCATTTTCGTTTTGATTTGTTCTGATTCCCATTGTCGCATGTCTTGTAACCGCATATTTTTTTTCGTTCTCCACTTTCGTTGTTGTGTTGTTGTGATTCTCGATGTCACTTATATTTTTATTGCATATTTCTATGTTCTTCAATATTATTGTTAACTTGTTCTAATTTTCAGTTTCGCTAATATTTTAACTACACATTTTTTTATCTTTATTTTCGTTTATCATTGCTTAAGACATTTTTACAGTGCCTTTTGCCGTAGTTACTTGAATTGGTCGTGTCACTTTTGATTGTCTAGGTTGTTCATTATCACTCGTCGTACATTTACATTTCTCAGGATGTTCATTTGATCTTGTATCATTTGATAGTTTAGCTCTTTACGCTAAAATTTGACTCTTTCTCTCAACTCTACTTTTTAAAACAGTAAAAAACTTTAGCGTAAGGAGCGGGGCGTTGAGGGGGGAACAGCCCCTTTCATAATCGAAGTAATTTCTGTTCGTTTTAAGTTTTAAATTCGCTCCTTACTTTCAGTTAAAAATAATTGTTTTTTATTTAGTTTCTGAACGTTTTTGAATTAATGCATGTTTTGACTTTGGCTCTCTGCGCATGAATAATTAAAAGGAAATTTGCAGATTAATTTTTTTTTGGCTAAATGGCTTTCTCATAGTCTTGATCGGACGATTTTGAGAAAAAAGGAGCGAGGGAGTAGGCCTAGTTACCCTCCAATTTTTCGGTCACTTAAAAAGGCAGCTAGAACTTATAATTTTACGAACGTTTTTATTAGTAAAAATACACGTAACTTACGAGCTAACTTACGTAAGGAACTTCTAAATTCGTATGTTTTTATTACGTATATGAGGGGGTTCGCCCCCTCGTCAATAACTCACTCTTTACACTAAAGCTTAAATTTTTGAAATCAATAAAATTACTTTAGCGTAAAGAGTGAAGTATTAGGAGGAGGTGAACCCCAACGTGTGCGTAATAATTTCTGTTCGTTTCTGGTTTTAATGCTGCTCCTTACTTTCAGTTGAAGAAACTTTTTCATGTTTATTTTTTCATTGCTCTTTAAAAAAATGCTGAAAGAATCCTGCGCCCCCTTCATGGAAATTCTCTTCCCCCATGACAAATTCCTCCATGGAAAGCTCCCCCCTTATAACCCCCTCCCCTTAACCCGTCCCCACAACAAAAAATATCCCCCTGAAAGCGTCTGCACACTTCCCAATAACCATTACTATGTGTAAACACTGGTCAAATTTTGTAACTTGCAGCCCGTCCCACGGGGGCTTTGGGGGAGTAAGTCGTCCCAAAGACAAAGTTATTAGGTTTTTTGACTATGATGAATAAAATGGCTATCTCAGAATTTTGATCCGGTGACTTTGGGAAAAAATAGGCGTTGGAGGGGGCCTTGGTGCCCTCTAATTTTTTGGTCACTTAAAAAGGGCACTAGAACTTTTAATTTCCGTTATAATGAACCCTCACACGACATTCTAGGACCACTGGGTCGATACGATCACCCCTGAAAAAAAAACACGCATCCGTGATCCGTCTTGTGGCAAAAATGCAAAATTCCACATTTTTTTAGGTATGACCTTCAAACTTCTACTATAAGGTGTCTGGTACTCTGAATCTTATGGTGTGATTTTCGTTAAGATTCTAGGACTTTTAAGGGGCTCAGTTTTTATTCAGTTTGGTTTTTTAATTTAACTCATGTGGCTCGCTGTTCTACTTTTATTTTTCTCTTTTCTTTTGTTAATATCCCACCGTTTGGTAGTAAAATTTTATTATATCTGGCTAATAAATTGTGAATGTTGAATTTAGCGACGTGGGAAATTGTTTTTTTTTTTTTTTAGTCCATAGCTATATCTTATATTTTCCATCTAATCCTTTTGTTTCTTGCTTGAGGTCTTTCGATGTTTTAGCTCCCCGCACAACGTTCAATGAAAAAAACTCTTGCATACGTGAGTTTTTTTTCACGTATGAAAAAAAATTCCCCTTTAAAAAATTCACCTTCTGGACATCCCCTTTAAATATTAAGGTGATTACGATTTCCTAATTGCTTCTTTAATTTTTTGCATAATTGGTCCGTTCGTCTCGTTTATTTAGTTCCTTCCACCCACTGGGAATTCTTTACATTAAATTCAATCGTACGTTCCTCATGTATATGACAAAAATCGAATATCTAATAGCTAGTAGTGACAAAATTTGATGCTGTCATAATTTCTCGCTACGCTGTAAAAAATGGCCTAAAAGATGACACGTCGATCGATTTCAGGCCAAAAATGGCATAAAAACTTCAGTCTCAATGCAAAAGAGCCGAGTCTGAGCTGCAGGCTAGCTTGGTAAAAGCAAAACAAGCTTATTCCTGGTTCGGTGCGAAAAGACGCTAATTCCTTGTTTAGGGATATAACAATCGTATCATTTGACTTGGATTGGAGGGTGTTTTGGCACCTCGTCTATCATTTCTTTCTCTAACGCTTTCAAACTTTTTCGGAATGCGAAATCCTGTCATTGGTTTACTATCTGCTTTAATTTTGCGTTCAAACTCCTGGACAAGTGACGGTACAATCGTATCATTTGATTTGGTTTGGAGGGTGTTTTGGCACCTCCATCTATCATTTCTTTCTCTAGCGTTTTCAAACTTTTTCGGAATGTGAAATCCTGTCATGGGTTTTCTGCTTGCTTTGATAAGGCGTTCAAACTCCTCGATTAGTGGTGGTACAATCGTATCATTTGAATTGGATTGGAGGGTGTTTTGGTACCTCCATCTATCATTTCTTTCTCTAACGCTTTCAAACTTTTTCAGAATTTGAAATTCTGTCATTGGTTTTCTATCTGCTTTAATTTTGCGTTCAAACTCCTGGACAAGTGACGGTACAATCGTATCATTTGATTTGGTTTGGAGGGTGTTTTGGCACCTCTATTTATCATTTGCTTCTCTGTTGCTTTCAAACTTTTGCGGAATTTGAAATTCTGTCATTGGTTTTCTATCTGCTTTAATTTTGCGTTCAAACTCCTGGACGAGTGACGGTACAATAGTATCATTTGACTTGGATTGGAGGGTGTTTTGGTACCTCCATCTGTCATTTCTTTCTCTAACTTTTTCAAACTTTCTTGGAATGTGATATTCTGTCATTGGTTTTCTATCTGCTTTAATTTTGCGTTCAAACTCCTGGACAAGTGACGGTACAATTGTATCATTTGACTTGGATTGGAGGGTGTTTTGGTACCTCCATATATCATTTCTTTCTCTAACGCTTTCAAACTTTTTCGGAATTTGAATTTCTGGACAAGTGACGGTACAATTGTATCATTCTAATTGAATTGGAGGGTGTTTTGGCATCTCCATCTAATATTTGTTTCTCTAGCGTTTTCAAACATTTTCGGAATGTGAAATCCTGTCATGGGTTTTCTGCTTTCTTTGATAAGGCGTTCAAACTCCTCGATTAGTTGCAGTACAATCGTATCATTTGATTTGGATTGGAGGGTGTTTTGGTACGTCCATCTATCATTTCTTTCTCTAGCGTTTTCAAACTTTTTCGGAATGTGAAATCCTGTCATGGGTTTTCTGCTTGCTTTGATAAGGCGTTCAAACTCTTCGGTTAGAGGCGGTACAATCGTATCATTTGAATTGGTTTGGAGGGTGTTTTGGCATCTCTATTTATCATTTGCTTCTCTGATGCTTTCAAATTTTTGCGGAATTTGAAATTCTGTCATTGGTTTTCTTTCTGCTTTAATTTTGCGTTCAAACTCCTGGACGAGTGACGGTACAATCGTATCATTTGATTTGGTTTGGAGGGTGTTTTGGCACCTCTATTTATCATTTGCTTCTCTGATGCTTTCAAACTTTTGCGGAATTTGAGATTCTGTCATTGGTTTTCTATCTCCTTTAATTTTGCGTTCAAACTCCTAGACGAGTGACGGTACAATCGTATCATTTGATTTGGTTTGAAGGGTGTTTTGGCACCTCTATTTATCATTTGCTTCTCTGTTGCTTTCAAACTTTTGCGGAATTTGAAATTCTGTCATTGGTTTTCTATCTGCTTTAATTTTGCGTTCAAACTCCTGGACGAGTGACGGTACAATAGTATCATTTGACTTGGATTGGAGGGTGTTTTGGTACCTCCATCTATCATTTCTTTCTCTAACGCTTTCAAACTTTCTTGGAATGTGAAATTCTGTCATTGGTTTTCTATCTGCTTTAATTTTGCGTTCAAACTCCTGGACAAGTGACGGTACAATTGTATTATTTGACTTGGATTGGAGGGTGTTTTGGTACCTCCATCTATCATTTCTTTCTCTAACGCTTTCAAACTTTTTCGGAATTTGAGTTTCTGGACAAGTGACGGTACAATTGTATCATTCTAATTGAATTGGAGGATGTTTTGGCATCTCCATCTAACATTTGTTTCTCTAGCGTTTTCAAACATTTTCGGAATGTGAAATCCTGTCATGGGTTTTCTGCTTTCTTTGATAAGGCGTTCAAACTCCTCGATTAGTTGCAGTACAATCGTATCATTTGATTTGGATTGGAGGGTGTTTTGGCACGTCCATCTATCATTTCTTTCTCTAGCGTTTTCAAACTTTTTCGGAATGTGAAATCCTGTCATGGGTTTTCTGCTTGCTTTGATAAGGCGTTCAAACTCCTCGATTAGAGGCGGTACAATCGTATCATTTGAATTGGTTTGGAGGGTGTTTTGGCATCTCTATTTATCATTTGCTTCTCTGATGCTTTCAAACTTTTGCGGAATTTGAAATCCTGTCATTGGTTTTCTATCTGCTTTAATTTTGCGTTCAAACTCCTGGACGAGTGACGGTACAATCGTATCATTTGATTTGGTTTGGAGGGTGTTTTGGCACCTCTATTTATCATTTGCTTCTCTGATGCTTTCAAACTTTTCCGGAATTTGAAATCCTGTCATTGGCTTTCTATCTGCTTTAATTTTGCGTTCAAACTCCTGGACAAGTGACGGTACAATCGTATCATTTGAATTGGATTGGAGGGTGTTTTGGCACCTCCATCTATCATGTCTTTCTCTAGCGTTTTCAAACTTTTTCGGAATGTGAAATCCTGTCATGGGTTTTCTGCTTGCTTTGATAAGGCGTTCAAACTCCTCGATTAGTGGCGGTACAATCGTATCATTAGATTTGGATTGGAGGGTGTTTTGGCACCTCCATCTATCATTTCTTTCTCTAGCGTTTTCAAACTTTTTCGGAATGTGAAATCCTGTCATGGGTTTTCTGCTTGCTTTGATAAGGCGTTCAAACACCTCGATTAGAGGCGGTACAATCGTATCATTTGAATTGGATTGGAGGGTGTTTTGGCACCTCCATCTATCATTTCTTTCTCTAGCGTTTTCAAACTTTTTCGGAATGTGAAAGTCTGTCATGGGTTTTCTGCTTGGTTTAATAAGGCGTTCAAACTCCTCGATTAGTGACGGTACCATCGTATCGTTTGATTTGGATTGGAGGGTGTTTTGGCACCTCTATTTATCATTTGCTTCTCTGATGCTTTCAAACTTTTGCGGAATTTGAAATTCTGTCATTGGTTTTCTATCTACTTTAATTTTGCGTTCCAACTCCTGGACGAGTGACGGTACAATTGTATCATTTGACTTGGATCGGAGGGTGTTTTGGTACCTCCATCTACCATTTCTTTCTCTAACGGTTTCAAACTTTTTCGGAATGTGAAATTCTGTCATTGGTTTTCTATCTGCTTTAACATTGCGTTCAAACTCCTGGACAAGTGACGGTACAATTGAATCATTTGACTTGGATTAAAGGGTGTTTTAGTACCTCCATCTATCATTTCTTTCTCTAGCGCTTTCAAACTTTTTCGGAATTTGAAATTCTGTCATTGGTTTTCTATCTGCTTTAATTTTGCGTTAAAACTCCTGGACAAGTGACGGTACAATCGTATCATTTGAATTGGATTGGAGGGTGTTTTGGCACCTCCATCTATCATGTCTTTCTCTAGCGTTTTCAAACTTTTTCGGAATGTGAAATCCTGTCATGGGTTTTCTGCTTGCTTTGATAAGGCGTTCAAACTCCTCGATTAGTGGCGGTACAATCGTATCATTAGATTTGGATTGGAGGGTGTTTTGGCACCTCCATCTATCATTTCTTTCTCTAGCGTTTTCAATCTTTTTCGGAATGTGAAATCCTGTCATGGGTTTTCTGCTTGCTTTGATAAGGCGTTCAAACACCTCGATTAGAGGCGGTACAATCGTATCATTTGAATTGGATTGGAGGGTGTTTTGGCACCTCCATCTATCATTTCTTTCTCTAGCGTTTTCAAACTTTTTCGGAATGTGAAATTCTGTCATGGGTTTTCTGCTTGGTTTAATAAGGCGTTCAAACTCCTCGATTAGTGACGGTACCATCGTATCGTTTGATTTGGATTGGAGGGTGTTTTGGCACCTCAATTTATCATTTGTTTCTCTGTTGCTTTCATGCTTTTGCGGGACAAAGGATGATGGACTTTGTTTTCTACTTTCTCGAAATATGCCATCATTATTTAGGATGTGCAATGGTTCTATTTTGCTACTTGGTGTGAATTGGAAAGCATTGAGGTATCTAAACTTTTCATTCGTTTTTATGACGCTCTTGAGCTTACGTGGACGAAGAATAACTGTTTCTTTTTCTCCGGTTCCTTGTATTTGTCCTTGAAAGTCTTAGACAATCGTCCAGACAGTGTTTTCCTTTATTGGCGCTTCTTTGATTAGTTTAGATGTTGCACCTTCATCAATGCACTCTTTTCTCGCACATTGATTTTCAAATTTTTGTAACAATTTCCATATGGCACCTGTATATTCAATCTTTTTTAAATTACAATATCGAAATTCTTTTGGATACATGGCAGATGTAATAATACTAACAAGCTGTTTCATAACTCACAATATATACTAAAAAAAACGTCATGAAACTGAGATTTACGTTATACTAATTATCATATTTGAGAACTTGTTCTAGAACAAAGAACTTGTTCTAGCCATCTCACACTTTCTCTCACTATAGCCTGAGAAAACGGGATCGAAACATATGTTTTGTATATTTTACTGTTTGAGATATGGTCAATGTCTCAAAGAGTCGGGGATCCAAAAAAATCTTTAGGCATTTTCTCTGGAAAACATCTTGCAAGTCCTCCTATGTCTTTCGGAGTGCCCGCGACTGACCTCTACTAAAATCACACATGACCACTGTCATCACTCTGGGTTCTAATATTCTAATCTTGGTTTGTAGATTTTTCTTCCTATTCTTCAAAACCTTTTCAACTGTGAAAAGCACCCTGTGCTCGTTCATTGTAACTGTGTCGTTACTCATAATTTGGACGATTGTGTGCTTTATGTTTCTAACTGACTATATTCTTAGACTTTATGGGCTATCTTATTTCACATTATGGGATGCGAGCGTCTCTTACTAGGTTGCAAGCTACCGCGGCAAACCGGATGCTAAAACGACTAACCAGGGAAACGAAATTTTCAAATAAAATTTTTCAGATATTATCTTGTCTAAAAAAAAGTTAGTGTTTATTTAAATACTTTGGTTACTATTGGACATAGTTCGCTCTTTATACAAACAGGAAAAAGCCGATTGTATTTTATTGTTAACCTGTCACAAAAAGAGGGTGCACAGACGGAGTGCAGGAAATAAGAGAAAAGAAAAGAAAAAGAGACAATACCAAAATAAATTATATACACACATATAAAAAAGAAACAACATAAAAATGAATCTACATAAGTTAAGATTGCCATTCGTTTCTAGCGTAATCAGCTGTTTGTCATAATTGGTAATGGCCAATTGAACGGTGGCGAAAGGGTCAATTATCTCATGCATAGTATTTCTAATCCATAAAGGGAGCTGGAGTAGGAATTTGGAATAAAGGAAATAGGTAGAGATAATTTATAGTTTATCTTTTTCTCGTAATAATTTCCAAAATAATGCCGTATAAAGAACATGTGGTAAACACACAGAGGTAAATAGACGACCCAGTAGTTGACAATTTAAATTAAGTTTAGCAGAAACGATACCAGCTATAACTTGTTCGGATCTTCTTGTTTATATGTATTACTAGTCGTGAATGAGTAGATTTCAAGTTGTCGCCTATGGGTAAACCAAGGTGAGTAATGGATTGTGAAGGCATGACATCAGTATTTCCCAGTCTTATTGATGGGGTATGCTTAGAATTCTTAAAATTAAATAGCAACACTTCACTTTTACTTTAACTAAAATCTGGACAGATATTATCATTTGATTTCTGTAACAGGGCAAAATTTTCCTCCGAATGTGACGACATTCTGGTAATGTTTAGGACATCATCCGCAAAACCAATTAACATTACATCCTTACCTTTATACATACAAGATAGTTCTACACTTGTGCTCTAACTATGCTATTATTAAACGAATCAGGAGAAGTGTAAACCCTTGTTTGATCCCTTTATGAACATATATTGGTTTTGAAGTGACCCTGTTCTTAAGCTTTAGTCATGCCACAATTAACAACTACCATAATTAACGTAATTAACCTGCTCTTGGCCACAGAAATATCAATTTAACAGGCTTTCTGATCATTGGATGTCTTTTGCTCAGTATCTTAAGAAATTCAGCTTTCACAAATCGGTCATAGTTCATAGCAGTGGTCATACCATTTCTCAAAGTCAGTCAATCTAGGGGGGGGCGGAAGGCAGGGACTTCAATTCACCAAAGTACAGGGGGGAGGGTCAGAACCTACTTTTTAAAATCTAGTGGGAAGTGTTTTTTTTTCAATTAAAATATCAGAAAACAGTATTTTTAATTAAATACTCAACAAGGTTATTATTCAAAATTTATAGGGGAGGGGGGTCAAAATAAATTTAGCGTGATATTCCCTCCCTAATATGGGAAACCAAATAAAAGCTCCACAACAAATTAACCAAAAATTGTTTTGTTTTTCTTTTTACACTTTAGAGACAAATCAACTGCTGACAAAACATTTTTGAACCTTGTTTTATTAATTTCAGTGTTCTACCAATACAAATTTTTTTCACGAGAGTAAGGTATTTTGTCCACCCACTTTATTTTTGTAGGACACTTTTCCTGTATTCAATAAAGATCCTACAGCCAGTTAAGGTTTAAAAACCATATTTAATCATCCAACTTTAGAAAATACATTGAAAAGGACTTTGGTCAATGGCGACCATGCAGATAATAGAGTAACTATTATATATAGATTAACAAGCAATTATTGTATATATTTTCGTTTATCTGTACATTTTTAAATTTTTTTCTCGCAGATAACACTAAAATTTCTTCTGAAACTGGCATACTGACATTTGCGATGGAAAAAAGGATCTAGATAGATTACGACTTCGGTAGAACTCGTTCCCCCCCCCCCCCCTAGTCTCCTTAATATTTGTCAGATGGCCATAAAACGTTCTTTGGATGAATGATGAAAGATTGCCAAGGATCGTCCTTGTCGGCCAACAGTCTAAGGCAAACCGAAAAGCAGGTTATCCCTTAATGGAGTTGGAGGTTTCGTAAAGAAAGGTTTAAGGGAAATGAGACTTCTTGGGAGGGTAAAAAGAGGTAGCGTGTGAGTAGATGGTGTTAGAGGAGGAGCGTGTATAGGTGTGTTTGCCTCAGGGGGTTGGTATTGCAGTAAGTTGTTGTTAGCAGTAGCGGTGCTAGTAGTCTATGGTGATAGATGGTCACAGAAACAAAGCCTTATGTAACGTTAATAAATAACGATTTATTTCTTAAGATCTCCGGTCATAATGTATGACGTCATAAAGTTATGAACTTCACGAGTTTATTGTTTATTTTGACGTAAGTCACGGTATTCTCAAACATGATAATTACTATGACGTAAATCTCAGTTTCATGACGTTTTTTTTAGTATATATTGCGAGTTACTGAAACAGCTTGTTAGTATTATTACATCTGCCATGTATCCAAAAGAATTTCGACATTGTAATTTAAAAAAGATTGAATATAAAGGTGCCATATGGAAATTATTACAAAAATTTGAAAATCTGTGTGCGAGCAAAGAGTGCATTGATGAAGGTGCAACATCTAAACTAATCAAAGAAGGGCCAATAAAGGAAAACACTGTCTGGAGGATTGTCCAGAATTTTCAAGGGCAAATAGAAGCAACCGGAGAAAAAGAAACAGTTATTCTTCGTCCATGTAAGCTAAAGAGCGTCATAAAAACGAATGAAAAGGTCAGATACCCTAATGCTTTCCAATTCACACCAAGTAGCAAAATAGAACCATTGCACATCCTAAATAATGATGGCATATTTCGAGAAAGTAGAAAACCAAGTCCATCATCCTGTGTCCCGCAAAAGCATGAAAGCAAGAGAGAAACAAATGATAAATGGAGGTGCCAAAACACCCTCCAATCCAAGTCAATTGATACGATTGTACCACCACTAATCGAGGAGTTTGAACGCCTTATCAAAGCAAGTAGAAAACCCATGACAGGATTTCACATTCCGAAAAAGTTTGAAAACGCTAGAGAAAGAAATGGTAGATGGAGGTGCCAAAACACCCTCCAATCCAAATCAAATGATACGATTGTACTGCCACTAATCGAGGAGTTTGAACGCCTTATCAAAGCAAGCAGGAAAACCATGACAGGATTTCACATTCCGAAAAAGTTTGAAAACGCTAGAGAAAGAAATGATAGATGGAGGTGCCAAAACACCCTCCAATCCAAGTCAAATGATACGATTGTACCGCCACTAATCGAGGAGTTTGAACGCCTTATCAAAGCAAGCAGAAAACCCATGACAGGATTTCAAGTTCCGAAAAAGTTTGAAAACGCTAGAGAAGGAAATGATAGATGGAGGCGCCAAAACACCCTCCAATCCAAATCAAACGATATGATTGAACCACCGCTAATCGAGGAGTTTGAACACCTTATCAAAGCAAGCAGAAAACCCATGACAGGATTTCACATTCCGAAAAAGTTTGAAAACGCTAGAGAAAGAAATGATAGATGGAGGTGCCAAAACACCCTCCAATCCAAATCAAATGATGCGATTGTACCGCCACTAATCGAGGAGTTTGAACGCCTTATCAAAGCAAGCAGAAAACCCATGACAGGATTTCACATTTCGAAAAAGTTTGAAAACGCTAGAGAAAGAAATGATAGATGGAGATGCCAAAACACCCTCCAATCCAAATCAAATGATACGATTGTACCGCCAATAATCGAGGAGTTTGAACGCCTTATCAAAGCAAGCAGAAAACCCATGACAGGATTTCACATTCCGAAAAAGTTTGAAAACGCTAGAAAAAGAAATGTTAGATGGAGGTGCCAAAACACCCTCCAATCCAAGTCAAATGATACGATTGTACCGCCACGCCACTAATCGAGGAGTTTGAACGCCTTATCAAAGCAAGCAGAAAACCCATGACAGGATTTCACATTCCGAAAAAGTTAGAAAACACTAGAGAAAGAAATGATAGATGGAGGTGCCAAAACACCCTACAATCCAAATCAAATGATACGATTGTACCGCCACTAATCGAGAAGTTTGAATGCTTTATCAAAGCAAGCAGAAAACCCATGACAGGATTTCACATTCCGAAAAAGTTTGAAAACGCTAGAGAAAGAAATGATAGATGGAGGTGCCAAAACACCCTCCAATCCAAATCAGACGATACGATTTCACCGCCAATAATCGAGGAATTTGAACGCCTTATCAAAGCAAGCAGAAAACCCATGACAGGATTTCACATTCCGAAAAAGTTTGAAAACGCTAGAGAAAGAAATGATAGATGGAGGTGCCAAAACACCCTCTAATCCAAATCAAATGATATGATTGTACCGCCACTAATCGAGGAGTTTGAACGCCTTATCAAAGCAAGCAGAAAACCCATGACAGGATTTCAGTTTCTGAAAAATTTTGAAAACGCTAGAGAAAGAAATGATAGATGGAGGTGCCAAAACAACCTCAAATCCAAATCAAATGATATGATTGTACTGCCACTAATCGAGGAGTTTGAACGCCTTATCAAAGCAAGCAGAAAACCCATGACAGGATTTCACATTCCGAAAAAGTTTGAAAACGATAGAGAAAGAAATGATAGATGGAGGTGCCAAAACACCCTCCAATCCAAATCAAATGATGCAATTGTGCCGCCACTAATCGAGGAGTTTGAACGCCTTATCAAAGCAAGCAGAAAACCCATGACAGGATTTCACATTCCGAAAAAGTTTGAAAATGCTACAGAAAGAAATGATGGATGGAGGTGCCAAAACACCCTCCAATCCAATTCAAATTATACGATTCAGATAGAAAACAAATTATAGGATTTCAAATTCCGGAAAAGTCTGAAAGCATCAGAGAAGCAAATGATAAATGGAGTTGCCAAAACACCCTCCAAACCAAATCAAATGGTACGATTGTACCGTCACTTGTCCAGGAGTTTGAACGCAAAATTAAAGCAGATAGAAAACCAATGACAGGATTTCAAATTCCGAAAAAGTTTGAAAACGCTAGAGAAAGAAATGATAGATGGAGGTGCCAAAACACCCTCCAATCCATATTAAATGATACGATTGTACCGCAACTAATCGAGGAGTTTGAATGCCTTGTCAAAGCAAGCAGAAAACCCATGACAGGATTTCACATTCCGAAAAAGTTTGAAAACGCTAGAGAAAGAAATGATAGATGGAGGTGCCAAAACACCCTCCAATCCAATTCAAATGATACGATTATACCGTCACTCGTCCAGGAGTTTGAACACAAAATTAAAGCAGATAGAAAACCAATGACAGGATTTCAAATTCCGGAAAAGTTTGAAAGCATCAGAGAAGTAAATGATAAACGGAGGTGCCAAAACCGCCACAGATAAATGGAGGTACACCTATACTGCCACTTGTATACTTGATACTTACTTTAGCGTGTCTGCTACCCCTAAAATTCTTTATTCTTCACTTTCATCTTTGACAGATTCTGATTCCTGTTGTTGCTTGTATTTATCGCTGCTGATTATCTTCTAACTTCATATATCTTTGTTCTTGCGGTCGTATATCTTCCAACCACACATTTCTCTTTTCTTCATTTTCGTTTTGATTTGTTCTGATTCCCATTGTCGCATGTCTTGTAACCGCATATTTTTTTCGTTCTCTACTTTCGTTTTTGTGTTGTTGTGATTCTCGATGTCACTTATATATTTATTGCATACTAGCTGTTGGGATGGCGCTTCGCGCCACTCCAACACCTAGTTGGTGGGGCGCTTCGCGCCCCCCAAGCCCCCCCGTGCGCGTAAGTCGTTACGCGCCATTGTAGTTGTGTCCCTGTGTCCCACCTATGAATATAGATAGATTTATATATGTGTTTCAAACTACGTAAAAATTGCGAATATACAACATTCTTGGCTTTCCCATTGTCTCTGCATATACAAAGCCGTATGTACTAATAATGACGTCATATGCAAACGCTCTTTTTACAAACAAACAAAAATGCATACACACAACTCGTTTTTATATAGATAGATAGATAGATAGATACAATACAAATTAACTGCGTAAAACTTGCGAATATACAACATTCTTCGCTGTCCAATTGTCGCTGCATATAAATAGATTGTCAGGTTTACCGACCCTCGAACATGCAACGTACAATTGTCCATGGGAAAAACAATCAGTATTAAGATCTATACCACATTTTTCTAATGATTGACCTTGAGCTTTGTTAATGGTGATTGCAAATGCTAATCGAATTGGGAATTGCAATCTTTTAAATTGAAAAGGCAGATCCGCTGGAATCATGGGAATGCGAGGAATAAGAACAGCCTCACCCTCAAAAGGCCCTGTCAAGATTGTGGCCTCTATTAGGTTTTCCATTGTTTTTTTTACGGCAAGTCGCGTGCCATTGCAAAGCTTTGGTGGGTTGATATTTCTTAAAAGTATTATTGGTACGCCTATTTTTAGTTGTAGCACGTGTGGTGGAAACCCTGAAAGGTCTATGGAATTTAAAAATTCAGATGGATAATTAACCGCTTCATTTGGTTCCAAAACTGTGTCGACTGCCTTGTAAAGGACTGCCTGGTCTCGAATCTTGGTCAAAACAATATTGTTGATTTCGTGGACGTCTATATTTTTGGGTGCCAGAATCGCTCTTTCACTTAGCCATTTATTGTTTTTATAATTTTTTAGAATATTCGGAAATACTTTTTCAATCAATTCATTTTTGAACGTCACTAAATTACAGAAATCAGCAGGTAGTTGTATACGTCCTGAAATTGAGTCTACTGGGAGCTTTCCGTTTCCAATTGCCAGCAATTGATCTGAAAATGTTTGACCAGAGTCATCGTTTTGCAATCGGACACGCATATTTGTAGTTAATTTTAATATTTTTACGTGTGCCCATAAATTAGAATTTTTCAGGCAAGCATTCATTTCGTCTGCAGGAGTTGATCTAGGTATTATAGGTAACGTTTGCCTGAAATCTCCCACAAGCAATATTAATGTGCTGCCAAAGGGTTTCGACTTCCCTCTCAAATCTTTCAAGCATTGATCCAGAGCCTCGAGCGATTTTTTGTGTGCCATTGTGCACTCATCCCAAATAATAAGTTAGCATTGCTGCAATACTTTACCCATCCCAGATGATTTGGAAATATTGCACGTGGGAGTTTCTGTAGAATGCAAATTCAGAGGCAATTTCAAAGCGGAATGAGCAGTTCTTCCACCAGGCAGCAATGTTGCGGCTATTCCGGACGACGCAATTGCCAACGCTATATCATTTTTTGATCGAATTGATGCCAGAATCAGTTTTATCACAAACGTTTTACCAGTACCTCCTGGCGCATCCAAAAAGAAAATTTCTCCAACGTTGTTATCGACACAATGCATTATCGTATCATAAATGTCTTTTTGTTCCGACGTTAACTTGGAAATGTTATTTTGTACATACGACAATAGATCACTCGTACTGTAACTTTGTTCACGATCCAATTCTACACATGTCGAAATAGCAGCGATACGGTTAGGTGAAGGCATTCCCAAATCCTGAAGAGGTTTGTTTGCCATTCGTACGCACAAATCTTCTATAATAACTAAAGTGTAGTTATAAATTTCTGATGTAAAATCAAAAGTCATATCTGACGTCTCTAACTGTTTTCGATGGAGTATATCTTCGGACATTTTTGACTTATATTTTTCCCATAACTCTGTAGGAGCTGATGGAGAGCAAGTTGTTAAAATGATGCCAAACAATGCACGAATTTGACTTGGGGTTGACGTTTCGCACGCGTCATTGATGCAGTTATCCCAGTGTTGGTCATTCTCTAATAAATTCAGAGCTTGGCATGCACTACGGTAAGTGTCATGTATAGTACCGTTTACAGTTCTCAAATACTCAAAGGATGTCGGACCGGGTACATTCACCAAAAGCAGGCGTAGAAAGAAGCATTCATGTTGATTGGGGTGAACGGTGTAGAGTCTTCCTATCGTGGTATCTTTGAAGATGGTAGGTTGGCCGTCGACTGACTTACCCTGTTTTCGACGTTCAAATGCTTTATTTTTAGCATTCCACGTGTAATACGAAGGCACTTCAGTATACAGCAGTTTTTTTGCAAAAGAATCATTTTTGCAAAGCGAAAAAAAAGCTGTTAATGTTGTATCCGGTTGTTTTCCGTGAAATAAACACGTTGACCATTCTGTAAATGTACCGCTAAGTGAACAACAGCTGGACTACGTTCATGTATCAGAAATGAAAGAATTCGCCAAACAGCTTCATTACTGCTTATGTATCTTCCAGCCTGATATTGTACGATTTCGTCGAAATCTTTGATTTCGGGCTGCAAGCCAAAAACTGCCATGTCACTGCCTTTGTTGACGTATTTACATATGTATTTGATTGCCTTTACGGAGTTACAGTATTCAACGTTTATGTGTGCATTAAATGTTTTTGATAATAATGGGGAATATGGAACAACCTACTGGTTATCTACTTCGATGGTGGTACCGTTACCCTTCTTTATTATTGCTGTTTTACCGCCATCTTCAGTAGATCTTCTTCTATATTGTGGGTAACCATCATTGCCAGTAATTTTGTTTGATACTAAAAGTCGAGGATATTGCTTTGTGCACCTTCCTTTGGCCATGCATGGTGAATTTTCATTCAGTGCACCGCAAGGTCCATCTATCATATTTTTTACAATAATATCATGTAACCCCTTATCGACATTTTTATCAGGTATTTCAGCGGAAATCACATCATCAATTTCGTTCGAAATAATTTTTTTATGGGTAGCCAGATTAGTATATGTGCGTGTGGCAAACCTCGTTTTTGCCATTCCACTGAGTACATCCAGCATCGCACTGACCCAAACACTTCAAGTTTTACTATGTAGTTTATCAGTGATTTCAACTTTTGCCGGAAGACACGGGCCGTAATGTCATGCCTATGAACCACCGATTGTCCTTGAAGTAAAAGCTGCAGTATCTCGTCCCAAGATTGATTACATGTAAATGTAATAAATAAATCTGGACGACCATAGAGACGAACATACGCAATAGCATCTTGAGCATATTCATGCATATGACGGGGACTGCCAGCATATGACGAAGGTAAAATTGTTAATCTTCCAACGTTTGTGGTATTACCGTCATTTATAACTGCATCTCGCAAATGAATGTATTGTTCAGAGCGGAGCTTGGTCTGATTCAGGCGGATATATAGCAAACGTTCTGATTCAATTTTAGCATACATATCAACGACAAATTGGTGAAATAATTCACGGCATTTTAAAATATAATTTTCTTCATCCTGCCAAATCATTAGTCGATAGGAATAATAATGCATTGCACTGCATTTCTTATTCATTTCTTTGTTAGTGGCTGGATTCATCAATTTAATATTAAAGTGATAGCCGTCGGCTCCATCCCAAAAAATGATAGGATATTGTAGGGCATCGTAGCATCGATGAGTTTCAGCAATTCTTAACAACTGAGCGTTTTGCTTATGAAGAATAATATCTCGAGGTAAAAACTGATCACCGACCATAACGATTGCCACTTCGTCGATAGTTGGAGCATTGTATCTACGCACATGTTGGCCAGGAGGCGTTTTGTCAGCGGAAATAACAATTTCATGCGTATCAGTAGGCATCAAATCGATGGCTGTTTTGAACAGACGCACTAAATTATTATTTTCGTGGAAAAGATGTTGCAATTGGGAAACGACTGTCCTTTCAACGTTGGGAGAAATTTCGCAACGTGCATTCAATTCAGAATTTCTATCACTGATGAAGTACAATTGTAAAAATTTATGATTCTCCCCTGAGAATGGTAGAAGGGACCCTGCTCTATGATAAATTTGCCCTTTTACTTTGAAAGTAGACATAAATTGATCTGGATTTTCGATTTGGGCTCCAAACGATGTCATTTGGAAACATGAGTTGTATTTTCTGATTTTTGACAAAAACGCTTAGATTATGACGTAGTTCCAGTAAGGAAAGTCTTCAATGGCTCTGGTGGTGCAGCCAATAGAGGAAGTTTAACTTTTCCTGAGGCGCAACACGTTCCCATTGTTTCACCATTGAATTTCAAGGCCTTGCAATAGGGAAAAATTTTAGATATTGTCCCGATTTGAACACATCTACTCAAGCTATAATCATCGACTGGGTTGTACCTGAATGCCAGGCGATAACTTTCAGGTTGCTCTGATTCCTCGGCACGCTTTCTTTTCTTACTTTCTCTATCAGCAGCAAGCCTGATTTCTTGCTGTTCTTGTGTTTCCTCGGCACGCTTTCTTTTCTTACTTTCTCTATCAGCAGCAAGCCTGATTTCTTGCTGTTCTTGTGATTCCTCGGCACGCCCTCTTTTTTCACTTTCTCTTTTAGCAGCAAGTCTGCTTTCTCGTTGCTCTGGTAGTTCCTCGGCACGCTTTCTGTTCTTTCTTTCTCTATCAGCCTCAAGCCTGTTTCCTTGCCGTTCTTTTGATTCCTCGGCACGCTTTCTGTTCTTTCTTTCTCTATCAGCCTCAAGCCTGTTTCCTTGCTGTTCTTTTGATTCCTCGGCACGCTTTCTTTTCTGACTTTCTCTATCAGCAGCAAGTTTTTTGGCATAGACTCTTTGAGCATCTTCATCGGCTTTTGCCATTGTAAGTTCATCAGTCATTTTAAACTTAAACATTAATAGATTTCTACGTGAACATATATGTCTTAAATATCTTTAATGACGTCACCGTCATAGCAAAAATGACGACAACTAACTTCATGATTAAATATCTTTAATGACGTCACCGTCATAGCAAAAATGACGACAACTAACTTCATGACGTCAGTCGACACAGAAACATGACGTCACCTGACAGACAGACACACAGACAGACAACTTATTTTTATATATATAGATTTCTATGTTCTTCAATATCGTTGTTAACTTGTTCTAATTTTCAGTTTCGCTAATATTTTAACTACACATTTTTTTATCTTTATTTTCGTTTATCACTGCTTAAGACATTTTTACAGTGCCTTTTGCCGTAGTTACTTGAATTGGTCGTGTCACTTTTGATGGTCTAGGTTGTTCATTATCACTCGTCGTACATTTACATTTCTCAGGATGTTCATTTGATCTTGTATCATTTGATAGCTAAGCTCTTTACGCTAAAATTTGACTCTTTCTCTCAACTCTACTTTTTAAAACAGTAAAAAACTTTAGCGTAAGGAGCGGGGCGTTGAGGAGGGAACAGCCCCTTTCATAATCGAAGTAATTTCTGTTCGTTTTAAGTTTTAAATTCGCTCCTTACTTTCAGTTAAAAATAATTGTTTTTTATCGGACGTTGTCTTGATCGGACGATTTTGAGAAAAAAGGAGCGAGGGAGTAGGCCTAGTTACCCTCCAATTTTTCGATCACTTAAAAAGGCAACTAGAACTTATAATTTTACGAACGTTTTTATTAGTAAAAATACACGTAACTTACGAACTAACTTACTTAAGGAACTTCTAAATTCGTATGTTTTTATTACGTATATGAGGGGGTTCGGCCCCTCGTCAATAACTCACTCTTTACACTAAAGCTTAAATTTTTGAAATCAATAAAATTACTTTAGCGTAAAGAGTGAAGTATTAGGAGGAGGTGAACCCCATCGTGTGCGTAATAATTTCTGTTCGTTTCTGGTTTTAATGTTGCTCCTTACTTTCAGTTGAAGAAACTTTTTCATATTTATTTTTTCATTGCTCTTTAAAAAATGCTGAAAGAATCCTGCGCCCCCTTCATGGAAATTCTCTTCCCCCATGACAAATTCCTCCATGGAAAGCTCCCCCCTTATAACCCCCTCCCCTTAACCCGTCCCCACAACAAAAAATATCCCCCTGAAAGTGTCTGTACACTTCCCAATAACCATTACTATGTGTAAACACTGGTCAAATTTTGTAACTTGCAGCCCGTCCCACGGGGGCTTTGGGGGTGTAAGTCGTCCCAAAGACAAAGTTATTAGGTTTTTTGACTATGATGAATAAAATGGCTATCTCAGAATTTCTTTGGGAAAAAATAGGCGTTGGAGGGGGCCTTGGTGCCCTCTAATTTTTTGGTCACTTAAAAAGGGCACTAGAACTTTTAATTTCCGTTATAATGAACCCTCACACGACATTCTAGGACCACTGGGTCGATACGATCACCCCTGAAAAAAAAAAACACGCATCCGTGATCCGTCTTGTGGCAAAAATGCAAAATTCCACATTTTTTTAGGTATGACCTTCAAACTTCTACTATAAGGTGTCTGGTACTCTGAATCTTATGGTGTGATTTTCGTTAAGATTCTAGGACTTTTAAGGGGCTCAGTTTTTATTCAGTTTGGTTTTTTAATTTAAATTCACTCATGTGGCTCGCTGTTCTACTTTTATTTTTCTCTTTTCTTTTGTTAATATCCCACCGTTTGGTAGTAAAATTTTATTATATCTGGCTAATAAATTGTGAATGTTGAATTTAGCGACGTGGGAAATTGTTTTTTTTTTTTTTTTAGTCCATAGCTATATCTTATATTTTCCATCTAATCCTTTTGTTTCTTGCTTGAGGTCTTTCGATGTTTTAGCTCCCCGCACAACGTTCAATGAAAAAAACTCTTGCATACGTGAGTTTTTTTTCACGTATGAAAAAAAATTCCCCTTTAAAAAATTCACCTTCTGGACATCCCCTTTAAATATTAAGGTGATTACGATTTCCTAATTGCTTCTTTAATTTTTTGCATAATTGGTCCTTTCGTCTCGTTTATTTAGTTCCTTCCACCCACTGGGAATTCTTTACATTAAATTCAATCGTACGTTCCTCATGTATATGACAAAAAATCGAATATCTAATAGCTAGTAGTGACAAAATTTGATGCTGTCATAATTTCTCGCTACGCTGTAAAAAATGCCCTAAAAGATGACACGTCGATCGATTTCAGGCCAAAAATGGCATAAAAACTTCAGTCTCAATGCAAAAGAGCCGAGTCTGAACTGCAGGCTAGCTTGGTAAAAGCAAAACAAGCTTATTCCTGGTTCGGTGCGAAAAGACGCTAATTCCTTGTTTAGGGATATAACAATCGTATCATTTGACTTGGATTAGAGGGTGTTTTGGCACCTCGTCTATCATTTCTTTCTCTAACGCTTTCAAACTTTTTCGGAATGCGAAATCCTGTCATTAGTTTACTATCTGCTTTAATTTTGCGTTCAAACTCCTGGACAAGTGACGGTACATTCGTATCATTTGATTTGGTTTGGAGGGTGTTTTGGCACCTCCATCTATCATTTCTTTCTCTAGCGTTTTCAAACTTTTTCGGAATGCGAAATCCTGTCATGGGTTTTCTGCTTGCTTTGATAAGGCGTTCAAACTCCTCGATTAGTGGCGGTACAATCGTATCATTTGAATTGGATTGGAGGGTGTTTTGGTACCTTCATCTATCATTTCTTTCTCTAACGCTTTCAAACTTTTTCTGAATTTGAAATTCTGTAATTGGTTTTCTATCTGCTTTGATTTTGCGTTCAAACTCCTGGACAAGTGACGGTACAATCGTATCATTTGATTTGGTTTGGAGGGTGTTTTGGCACCTCTATTTATCATTTGCTTCTCTGATGCTTTCAAACTTTTGCGGAATTTGAAATTCTGTCATTGGTTTTCTATCTGCTTTAATTTTGCGTTCAAACTCCTGGACGAGTGACGGTACAATCGAATCATTTGATTAGTTTTGGAGGGTGTTTTGGCAAATCTATTTATCATTTGCTTCTCTGATGCTTTCAAACTTTTCCGGAATTTGAAATCCTGTCATTGGTTTTCTATCTGCTTTAATTTTGCGTTCAAACTCCTGGACAAGTGACGGTACAATCGTATCATTTGATTTGGTTTTGAGGGTGTTTTGGCACCTCTATTTATCATTTGCTTCTCTGATGCTTTCAAACTTTTGCGGAATTTGAGATTCTGTCATTGGTTTTCTATCTGCTTTAATTTTGCGTTCAAACTCCTGGACGAGTGACGGTACAATCGTATCATTTGATTTGGTTTGAAGGGTGTTTTGGCACCTCTATTTATCATTCGCTTCTCTGTTGCTTTCAAACTTTTGCGGAATTTGAAATTCTGTCATTGGTTTTCTATCTGCTTTAATTTTGCGTTCAAACTCCTGGACGAGTGACGGTACAATAGTATCATTTGACTTGGATTGGAGGGTGTTTTGGTACCTCCATCTATCATTTCTTTCTCTAACGCTTTCAAACTTTCTCGGAATGTGAAATTCTGTCATTGGTTTTCTATCTGCTTTAATTTTGCGTTCAAACTCCTGGACAAGTGACTGTACAATTGTATCATTTGACTTGGATTGGAGGGTGTTTTGGTACCTCCATCTATCATTTCTTTCTCTAACGCTTTCAAACTTTTTCGGAATTTGAATTTCTGGACAAGTGACGGTACAATTGTATCATTCTAATTGATGGGGAGGGTGTTTTGGCATCTCCATCTAACATTTGTTTCTCTAGCGTTTTCAAACATTTTCGGAATGTGAAATCCTGTCATGGGTTTTCTGCTTGCTTTGATAAGGCGTTCAAACTCCTCGATTAGTTGCAGTACAATCGTATCATTTGATTTGGATTGGAGGATGTTTTGGCACGTCCATCTATCATTTCTTTCTCTAGCGTTTTCAAACTTTTTCGGAATGTGAAATCCTGTCATGGGTTTTCTGCTTGCTTTGATAAGGCGTTCAAACTCCTCGATTAGAGGCGGTACAATCGTATCATTTGAATTGGTTTGGAGGGTGTTTTAGCATCTCTATTTTTCATTTGCTTCTCTGATGCTTTCAAACTTTTGCGGAATTTGAAATTCTGTCATTGGTTTTCTATCTGCTTTAATTTTGCGTTCAAACTCCTGGACGAGTGACGGTACAATCGTATCATTTGATTTGGTTTGGAGGGTGTTTTGGCACCTCTATTTATCATTTGCTTCTCTGATGCTTTCAAACTTTTCCGGAATTTGAAATCCTGTCATTGGCTTTCTATCTGCTTTAATTTTGCGTTCAAACTCCTGGACAAGTGACGGTACAATCGTATTATTTGATTTGGTTTGGATGGTGTTTTGGCACCTCTATTTATCATTTGCTTCTCTGATGCTTTCAAACTTTTGCGGAATTTGAAATTCTGTCATTGGTTTTCTATCTGCTTTAATTTTGCGTTCAAACTCCTGGACGAGTGACGGTACAATTGTATCATTTGACTTGGATCGGAGGGTGTTTTGGTACCTCCATCTATCATTTCTTTCTCTAACGGTTTCAAACTTTTTCGGAATGTGAAATTCTGTCATTGGTTTTCTATCTGCTTTAATTTTGCGTTAAAACTCCTGGACAAGTGACGGTACAATTGAATCATTTGACTTGGATTAAAGGGTGTTTTAGTACCTCCATCTATCATTTCTTTCTCTAGCGCTTTCAAACTTTTTCGGAATTTGAAATTCTGTCATTGGTTTTCTATCTGCTTTAATTTTGCGTTAAAACTCCTGGACAAGTGACGGTACAATCGTATCATTTGAATTGGATTGGAGGGTGTTTTGGCACCTCCATCTATCATTTCTTTCTCTAGCGTTTTCAAACTTTTTCGGAATGTGAAATCCTTTCATGGGTTTTCTGCTTGTTTTGATAAGGCGTTCAAACTCCTCGATTAGTGGCGGTACAATCGTATCATTTGCTTTGGATTGGAGGGTGTTTTGGCACCTCCATCTATCATTTCTTTCTCTAGCGTTTTCAAACTTTTTCGGAATGTGAAATCCTGTCATGGGTTTTCTGCTTGCTTTGATAAGGCGTTCAAACACCTCGATTAGAGGCGGTACAATCGTATCATTTGAATTGGATTGGAGGGTGTTTTGGCACCTCCATCTATCATTTCTTTCTCTAGCGTTTTCAAACTTTTTCGGAATGTGAAATTCTGTCATGGGTTTTCTGCTTTGTTTAATAAGGCGTTCAAACTCCTCGATTAGTGACGGTACCATCGTATCGTTTGATTTGGATTGGAGGGTGTTTTGGCACCTCCATTTATCATTTGTTTCTCTGTTGCTTTCATGCTTTTGCGGGACAAAGGATGATGGACTTTGTTTTCTACTTTCTCGAAATATGCCATCATTATATAGGATGTGCAATGGTTCTATTTTGCTACTTGGTGTGAATTGGAAAGCATTGAGGTACCTAAACTTTTCATTCGTTTTTATGACGCTCTTGAGCTTACGTGGACGAAGAATAACTGTTTCTTTTTCTCCGGTTCCTTGTATTTGTCCTTGAAAGTTTTAGACAATCGTCCAGACAGTGTTTTCCTTTATTGGCGCTTCTTTGATTAGTTTAGATGTTGCACCTTCATCAATGCACTCTTTTCTCGCACATTGATTTTCAAATTTTTGTAACAATTTCCATATGGCACCTGTATATTCAATCTTTTTTAAATTACAATATCGAAATTCTTTTGGATACATGGCAGATGTAATAATACTAACAAGCTGTTTCAGTAACTCACAATATATACTAAAAAAAACGTCATGAAACTGAGATTTACGTTATACTAATTATCATATTTGAGAACTTGTTCTAGAACAAAGAACTTGTTCTAGCCATCTCACACTTTCTCTCACTATAGCCTGAGAAAACGGGATCGAAACATATGTTTTGTATATTTTACTGTTTGAGATATGGTCAATGTCTCAAAGAGTCGGGGATCCAAAAAAATCTTTAGGCATTTTCTCTGGAAAACATCTTGCAAGTCCTCCTATGTCTTTCGGAGTGCCCGCGACTGACCTCTACTAAAATCACACATGACCACTGTCATCACTCTGGGTTCTAATATTCTAATCTTGGTTTGTAGATTTTTCTTCCTATTCTTCAAAACCTTTTCAACTGTGAAAAGCACCCTGTGCTCGTTCATTGTAACTGTGTCGTTACTCATAATTTGGACGATTGTGTGCTTTATGTTTCTAACTGACTATATTCTTAGACTTTATGGGCTATCTTATTTCACATTATGGGATGCGAGCGTCTCTTACTAGGTTGCAAGCTACCGCGGCAAACCGGATGCTAAAACGACTAACCAGGGAAACGAAATTTTCAAATAAAATTTTTCAGATATTATCTTGTCTAAAAATAAGTTAGTGTTTATTTAAATACTTTGGTTACTATTGGACATAGTTCGCTCTTTATACAAACAGGAAAAAGCCTATTGTATTTTATTGTTAACCCGTCACAAAAAGAGGGTGCACAGACGGAGTACAGGAAAAGAGACGATACCAAAATAAATTATATGCACACATATAAAAAAGAAACAACGTAAAAATGAATCGACATAAGTTAAGATTGCCATTCGTTTCTAGCGTAATCAGCTGTTTGTCATAATTGGTAATGGCCAATTGAACGACGGCGAAAGGGTCAATTATCTCAAACATAGTATTTCTGATCCATAAAGGGAGCTGGAGTAGGAATTTGGCATAAAGGAAATAGGTAGATATAATTTATAGTTTATCTTTTTCTCGTAATAATTTCCAAAATAATGCCGAATAAAGAACATGTGGTAAACACACAGAGGTAAATAGAGGACCTAGTAGATGACGATTTAAATTAAGTTTAGCAGAAATGATACCAGCTATAACTTGTTCGGATCTTCTTGTTTATATGTATTACTAGTCATGAATGAGTAGATTTCCAGTTGTCGCCTGTGGGTAAACCAAGGTGAGTAATGGATTTTGAAGGTATAACATCAGTATTTCCCAGTCTTATTGATGGGGTATGCTTAGAATTCTTAAAATTGAATAGCAACACTTCACTTTTACTTTAATTAAAATCTAGACAGATATTATCATTTGATTTCTGTAACAGGGCAAGATTTTCCTCCGAATATGACGACATTCTGGCAATGTTTAGAACGTCATCCGCAAAACCAATTAACATTACATCCTTACCTTTAAACATACAAGATAGTTCTACACTTGTGCTCTAACTGTGCTAATATTAAACGAATCAGGAGAAGTGTAACCCTTGTTTGATCCCATTATGAACATATATTGGTTTTGAAGTGACCCTGTTCTTAAGCTTTAGTCATGCCACAATTAACAACTACCGTAATTAACGTAATCAACCTGCTCTTGGCCACCGAAAAATCAATTTAACAGGCTTTCTGATATTTGGATGTCTTTTGCTCAGTAGCTTAAGAAATTCAGCTTTCACAAATCGGTCATAGCTCATAGCAGTGGTCATACCATTGCTCAAAGTCAGTCAATCTAGGGGGGGGCGGAAGGCAGGGACTTCAATTCACCAAAGTGCAGGGGGGAGGGTCAGAACCTACTTTTTAAAATCTAGTGGGAAGTGTTTTTTTCAATTAAAATACCAGAAAACAGTATTTTTAATTAAATACACAACAAGGTTATTATTCAAAATTTATAGGGGAGGGGGGTCAAAATAAATTTAGCGTGATATTCCCTCCCCAATATAGAAAACCAAATAAAAGTTCCACAACAAATTAACCAAAAATTGTTTTGTTTTTCTTTTTACACCTTAGAGACAAATCAACTGCTGACAAAACATTTTTGAACCCTGTTTTATTACTTTCAGTGTTCTACCAATACAAATTTTTTTCACGAGAGTAAGGTATTTTGTCCACCCACTTT
Organism: Artemia franciscana; assembly: GCF_032884065.1. Taxonomy (NCBI): domain Eukaryota; kingdom Metazoa; phylum Arthropoda; class Branchiopoda; order Anostraca; family Artemiidae; genus Artemia; species Artemia franciscana. Next base: position 43,139,909 of record NC_088864.1, on the reverse strand, counting down.
ATTTTTGTAGGACACTTTTCCTGTATTCAATAAAGATCCTACAGCCAATTAAGGTTTAAAAACCATATTTAATCACCCAACTTTAGAAAATACATTGAAAAGGACTTTCGTCAATGGCGACCACGCAGATAATAGAGTAACTATTATATATAGACTAGCTGTTGGGGTGGCGCTTCGCGCCACCCCAACACCTAGTTGGTGGGGGCGCTTCGCGCCCCCCCAAGCCCCCCCGCGTGCGTAAGTCGTTACGCGCCATATTAGTTACGCGCCATTGTAGTTGTGTCCCTATGTCCCACCTGTGAATATAGATAGATATATATATATATATATATATATATATATATATATATATATATATATATATATATATATATATATATATGTTTTTAACTACGTAAAACTTGCGAATATACAACATTCTTTGCTGTCCCATTGTCTGTGCATATAAATAGATTGTCAGGTTTACCGACTCTTGAACATGCAACATATAATGGTCCATGGGAAAACAATCCGTATTCAGATCTATACCTCATGATTCTAATGATTGCCCTTGAGCTTTGTTGATGGTGATTGCTAATCGACCATTCCCTGAGTCGCCATCGTCATTTATATATCCCCCTGTGCACCCCGGCGTCCCCTTTGTAGTTATGTCCCTGTGTCCCGGTCGTCATTTATATTCCCTGTGTCCCGGTCGTCATTTGTGTCCCGGTGTTCCAGTCTGTGATTTCTCTTTGAGTGTCCCGGGCGTCATTTATATTCCTTGTGTCCCGGTGTTCCGGTCGTCATTTATATCCCCCTGTGCCCCCCGGCGTCCCCATTGTAGTTGTGTCCCTGTATCCCGGTCGTCATTTATATTCCCTGTGTCCCGGTCGTCATTTGTATCCCGGTGTCCCGGTCTGTATATACATTCGTTTTTTAGTTTTGTTTTTCTCCTTTATTTTTTTCCTTTTTTCTTTTTTTTCTTTTTTAGTTTATTTAGATTTTTAGATTTTTTAGTTTTTTTATTAGTTTTTAGTTTTTTTGTAGTTTTTACCATTTTTTTAGTTTTTTTAGGTTTTTTTTTTACTTATGTCCTGGTCGTCATTTATACTCCCTGTGTCCCGGTCGTCATTTGTGTCTCGGTGCTTTGTTGATTGCTAATTTATATTATATTTATATTTATATTTTTTATATTTATTAATATTTTTTTAGTTTTCTTTTTCTCTTATTTTTCAGTTTTTTCCTTTTTTTTAGTTTTTTCTTTTTTAGTTTTTAGTTTTTTTTTGTTTTTTACCTTTTTTTAGTTTTTTTAGTTTTTTTAGTTTTTTAGCTTTTTTAGTTTTTTTATTAGTTTTTAGTTTTTTTTAGTTTTTGCCTTTTTTTAGTTTTTTCAGTTTTTTTTAGTTTTTAGTTTTTTACCTTTTTTTTAGTTTTTTTTAGTTTTTTAGCTTTTTTAGTTTTTTTTCTTTTTAGTTTTTTTGTAGTTTTTACCTTTTTTAGTTTTTTTTCTTCTTTTGTATTAGTGTGAAATAATTCAGACGTCATATGCGGACAAACACGACGTCACTCGACAGACAGACAGACAGACATAACCCACAAACAACTTATTTTTATATATATTTATTCATATTTTTTTAGTTTTCTTTTTCTCTTTTATTTTTCAGTTTTTTCCTTTTTTTTAGTTTTTTTCTTTTTTAGTTTTTAGTTTTTTTTAGTTTTTTACCTTTTTTTGTTTTTTTTAGTTTTTTTAGTTTTTTAGCTTTTTTAGTTTTTTTTATTAGTTTTTATTTTTTTTGTAGTTTTTGCCTTTTTTTATTTTTTTCAGTTTTTCTTTAGTTATTAGATTTTTAACTTTTTTTAGTTTTTTTTAGTTTTTTAGCTTTTTTAGTTTTTTTTTCTTTTTAGTTTTTTTTGTAGTTTTTACCTTTTTTAGTTTTTTTCTTCTTTTGTATTAGTGTGAAATAATTCAGACGTCATATGCGAACAAACATGACGTCACCTGATCCACAGATCCACACACAGACAACTTATTTTTATATATATAGATTAACAAGCAATTATTGTATATATTTTCGTATATCTGTACATTTAAAAAATTTTTCTTCTCGCAGATAACACTAAAATTTCTTCTGAAACTGGCATACTGCCATTTGCGATGGAAAAAATGATCTAGATAGGTTACGATTTCGGTAGAACTCGTTTCCCCCCCCCTAATCCCCTTAATATTTGTCAGATGGCTATAATACGTTCTTGGGATGAATGATGAAAGATTGCCAAGGATCGTCCTTGTCGGCCAACAGTCTAAGGCAAAACGAAAAGCAGGTTATCCCTTAATGGAGTTAGAGGTTTCGTAAAGAAAGGTTTAAGGAAAATGGGACTTCTTGGGAGGGTAAAAAGAGGTAGCGTGTGAATAGATGGTGATAGAGTAGGAGCGTGTATAGGTGTGTTTGCCTCAGGGGGTTGGTATTGCAGTAAGTTGTTGTTAGCAGTAGCGTTGCTAGTAGTCTATGGTGATAAATGGACACAGAAACAAAGCCTTATGTAACGTTAATAAATACCTATTTGTTTCTTAAGATCTCCGGTCATAACGTATGACGTCATAAAGTAAAGAACTTCACGAGTTTACTGTTTATTTTGACGTAAGTCACGGTATTCTCAAACATGATAATTAGTATGACGTAAATCTCAGTTTAATGACGTTTTTTTTAGTGTATATTGCGAGTTACTGAAGCAGCTTGTTAGTATTATTACATCTGCCATGTATCCAAAAGAATTTCGACATTGTAATTTAAAAAAGATTGAATATAAAGGTGCCATATGGAAATTATTACAAAAATTTGAAAATCTGTGTGCGAGCAAAGAGTGCATTGATGAAGGTGCAACATCTAAACTAATCAAAGAAGTGCCAATAAAGGAAAACACTGTCTGGACGATTGTCCAGAACTTTCAAGAAGAAATAGACGGAACCGGAGAAAAAGAAACAGTTATTCTTCGTCCACGTAAGCTCAAGAGCGTCATAAAAACGAATGAAAAGCTTAGATACCTCAATGCTTTCCAATTCACACCAAGTAGCAAAATAGAACCATTGCACATCCTAAATAATGATGGCATATTTCGAGAAAGTAGAAAACCAAGTCCATCATCCTGTGTCCCGCAAAAGCACGAAAGCAACAGAGAAACAAATGATAAATGGAGGTGCCAAAACACCCTCCAATCCAAATCAAATGATACGATTGTACCGCCACTAATCGAGGAGTTTGAACGCCTTATCAAAGCAAGCAGAAAACCGATAACAGGATTTCACATTTCGAAAAAGTTTGAAAACGCTAGAGAAAGAAATGATAGATGGAGGTGCCAAAACACCCTCCAATCCAAATCAAATGATACGATTGTACCGCCACTAATCGAGGAGTTTGAACGCCTTATCAAAGCAAGCAGAAAACCCATGACAGGATTTCACATTCCGAAAAAGTTTGAAAACGCTAGAGAAAGAAATGATAGATGGAGGTGCCAAAACACCTTCCAATCCAATTCAAATGATACGATTGTACCGCCACTAATAGAGGAGTTTGATAGCCTTATCAAAGCAAGCAGAAAACCCATGACAGGATTTCACATTCCGAAAAAGTTTGAAAACGCTAGAGAAAAAAAAATGATAGATGGAGGTGCCAAAACACCCTCCAATCCAAATCAAATGATACGATTGTACCGCCACTAATCGAGGAGTTTGAACGCCTTATCAAAGCAAACAGTAAACCCATGACAGGATTTCACATTCCGAAAAAGTTTGAAAACGCTAGAGAAAGAAATGATAGATGGAGGTGCCAAAACACCCTCCAATCCAAATCAAATGATACGATTGTACCGCCACTAATCGAGGAGTTTGAACGCCTTATCAAAGCAAGCAGAAAACCCATGACAGGATTTCACATTACGAAAAAGTTTGAAAACTCTAGAGAAAGAAATGATAGATGGAGGTGCCAAAACACCCTCCAATCCAATTCAAATGATACGATTGTACCGGCACTAATTGAGGAGTTTGATAGCCTTATCAAAGCAAGCGGAAAACCCATGACAGGATTTCACATTCCGAAAAAGTTTGGAAACGCTAGAGAAAGAAATGATAGATGGAGGTGCCAAAATACCCTCCAATCCAAATCAAATGATACGATTGTACCGCCACTAATCGAGGAATATGAACGCCTTATCAAAGCAAGCAGAAAATCCATGACAGGATTTCACATTCCGAAAAAGTTTGAAAACGCTAGATAAAGAAATGATAGATGGAGGTGTCAAAACACCCTCCAATCCAAATCAAATGATACGATTATACCGCCACTAATAGAGGAGTTTCATAGCCTTATCAAAGCAAGCAGAAAACCCATGACAGGATTTCACATTCCGAAAAAGTTTGAAAACGCTAGAGAAAAAAATGATAGATGGAGGTGCCAAAACACCTTCCAATCCAAATCAAATGATACGATTGTACCGCCACTAATCGAGGAGTTTGAACGCCTTATCAAAGCAAGCAGAAAACCCATGACAGGATTTCACATTCCGAAAAAGTTTGAAAACTCTAGAGAACGAAATGATAGATGGAGGTGCCAAAACACCCTCCAATCCAAGTCAAATGATACGATTGTACCGCCACTAATCGAGGAGTTTGAAAGCCTTATCAAAGCAAGCAGACAACTCATGACAGGATTTCACATTCCGAAAAAGTTTGAAAACGCTAGAGAAAGAAATGATAGATGGAGGTGCCAAAACACCCTCCAATCCAAATCAAATGATACGATTGTACCGCCACTAATCGAGGAGTTTGAACGCCTTATCAAAGCAAGCAGAAAACCCATGACAGGATTTCACATTCCGAAAAAGTTTGAAAACGCTAGAGAAAGAAATGATAGATGGAGGTGCCAAAACACCTTCCAATCCAATTCAAATCATACGATTGTACCGCCACTAATCGAGGAGTTTGAACGCCTTATCAAAGCAAGCAGAAAACCCATGACAGGATTTCACATTCCGAAAAAGTTTGAAAACGCTAGAGTTAGAAATGATAGATGGAGGTGCCAAAACACCCTCCAATCCAAATCAAATGACACGATTGTACCGCCACTAATCGAGGAGTTTGAACGCCTTATCAAAGCAAGCAGAAAACCCATGACAGGATTTCACATTCCGAAAAAGTTCGAAAACGCTTGAGAAAGAAATGATAGATGGAGGTGCCAAAACACCCTCAAATCCAAATCAAATGATACGATTGTACCGCCACTAATCGAGGAGTTTGAACGCCTTATCAAAGCAGGCTGAAAACCCATGACAGGATTTCACATTCCGAAAAAGTTTGAAAACGCTAGAGAAAGAAATGATAGATGGAGGTGCCAAAACACCCTCCAATCCAAATCAAATGATACGATTGTACCGCCACTAATCGAGGAGTTTGAACGCCTTGTCAAAGCAAGAAGAAAACCCATGACAGGATTTCACATTCCGAAAAAGTTTGAAAACGCTAGAGAAAGAAATGATAGATGGAGGTGCCAAAACACCCTCCAATCCAATTCAAATGATACGATTGTACCGCCACTAATCGAGGAGTTTGAACGCCTTATCAAAGCAAGCAGAAAACCCATGACAGGATTTCACATTCCGAAGAAGTTTGAAAACGCTAGAGAAACAAATGATGGATGGAGGTGCCAAACCATCCTCCAATCCAATTCAAATGATACGATTGTACCGCCACTAATCGAGGAGTTTGATAACCTTATCAAAGCGAGCAGAAAACCCATGACAGGATTTCACATTCCGAAAAAGTTTGAAAACGCTAGAGAAAGAAATGATAGATGGAGGTGCCAAAACACCCTCCAATCCAAATCAAATGATACGATTGTACCGTCACTTGTCCAGGAGTTTGAACGCAAAATTAAAGCAGATAGAAAACCAATGACAGGATTTTAAATTCCGGAAAAGTTTGAAAGCATCAGAGAAGCAAATGATAAATGGAGGTGCCAAAACACCCTCCAAACCAAATCAAATGATACGATTGTACCGTCACTTGTCCAGGAGTTTGAACGCAAAATTAAAGCAGATAGAAAACCAATGACAGGATTTCAAATTCCAAAAAAGTTTGAAAACGCTAGAGAAAGAAATGATAGATGGAGGTGCCAAAACACCCTCCAATCCAAATCAAATGATACGATTGTACCGCCACTAATAGAGGAGTTTGAATGCCTTATCAAAGCAAGCAGAAAAGCCATGACAGGATTTCACATTCCGAAAAGGTTTGAAAAGGCTAGAGAAAGAAATGATAGATGGGGGTGCCAAAACATCCTCCAATCCAAATCAAATGATACGATTGTACCGCCACTAATAGAGGAGTTTGAATGCCTTATCAAAGCAAGCAGAAAAGCCATGACAGGATTTCACATTCCGAAAAGGTTTGAAAAGGCTAGAGAAAGAAATGATAGATGGAGGTGCCAAAACATCCTCCAATCCAAATCAAATGATACGATTGTACCGCCACTAATCGTGAAGTTTGAACGCCTTATCAAAGCAAGCAGAAAACCCATGACAGGATTTCAAATTCCGGAAAAGTTTGAAAGCATAAGAGAAGTAAATGATAAATGGAGGTGCCAAATCCGCCACAGATAAATGGAGGTACAACTGTACCGCCACTTGTTTACTTGATACTTGCTTTAGTGTGTCTGCCACCCCTAAAATTCTTTATTCTTCACTTTCATCTTTGACAGGTTCTGGTTCATGTTGTTGCTTGTAATTATCGCTGATGATTATCTTCTAACTTCATATATCTTTGTTCTTGCGGTCGTATATCTTCCAACCACACATTTCTCTTTTCTTCATTTTCGTTTTGATTTGTTCTGATTCCCATTGTCGCATGTCTTGTAACCGCATATTTTTTTTCGTTCTCTACTTTCGTTGTTGTGTTGTTGTGATTCTCGATGTCACTTATATTTTTATTGCATATTTCTATGTTCTTCAATATCGTTGTTAACTTGTTCTAATTTTCAGTTTCGCTAATATTTTAACTACACATTTTTTTATCTTTATTTTCGTTTATCATTGCTTAAGACATTTTTACAGTGCCTTTTGCCGTAGTTACTTGAATTGGTCGTGTCACTTTTGATGGTCTAGGTTGTTCATTATCACTCGTCGTGCATTTACATTTCTCAGGATGTTCATTTGATCTTGTATCATTTGATAGTTTAGCTCTTTACGCTAAAATTTGACTCTTTCTCTCAACTCTACTTTTTAAAACAGTAAAAAACTTTAGCGTAAGGAGCGGGGCGTTGAGGAGGGAACAGCCCCTTTCATAATCGAAGTAATTTCTGTTCGTTTTAAGTTTTAAATTCGCTCCTTACTTTCAGTTAAAAATAATTGTTTTTTATTTAGTTTCTGAACGTTTTTGAATTAATGCATGTTTTGACTTTGGCTCTCTGCGCATGAATAATTAAAAGGAAATTTGCAGATTAATTTTTTTTTGGCTAAATGGCTTTCTCATAGTCTTGATCGGACGATTTTGAGAAAAAAGGAGCGAGGGAGTAGGCCTTGTTACCCTCCAATTTTTCGGTCACTTAAAAAGGCAACTAGAACTTATAATTTTACGAACGTTTTTATTAGTAAAAATACACGTAACTTACGAACTAACTTACTTAAGGAACTTCTAAATTCGTATGTTTTTATTACGTATATGAGGGGGTTCGCCCCCTCGTCAATAACTCACTCTTTACACTAAAGCTTAAATTTTTGAAATCAATGAAATTACTTTAGCGTAAAGAGTGAAGTATTAGGAGGGGGTGAACCCCATCGTGTGCGTAATAATTTCTGTTCGTTTCTGGTTTTAATGCTGCTCCTTACTTTCAGTTGAAGAAACTTTTTCATATTTATTTTTTCATTGCTCTTTAAAAAAATGCTGAAAGAATCCTGCGCCCCCTTCATGGAAATTCTCATCCCCCATGACAAATTCCTCCATGGAAAGCTCCCCCCTTATAACCCCCTCCCCTTAACCCGTCCCCACAACAAAAAATATCCCCCTGAAAGCGTCTGCACACTTCCCAATAACCATTACTATGTGTAAACACTGGTCAAATTTTGTAACTTGCAGCCCGTCCCACGGGGGCTTTGGGGGAGTAAGTCGTCCCAAAGACAAAGTTATTAGGTTTTTTGACTATGATGAATAAAATGGCTATCTCAGAATTTTGATCCGGTGACTTTGGGAAAAAATAGGCGTTGGAGGGGGCCTTGGTGCCCTCTTATTTTTTTGGTCACTTAAAAAGGGCACTAGAACTTTTAATTTCCGTTATAATGAACCCTCAAACGACATTCTAGGACCACTGGGTCGATACGATCACCCCTGAAAAAAAAACACGCATCCGTGATCCGTCTTGTGGCAAAAATGCAAAATTCCATATTTTTTTAGGTATGACCTTCAAACTTCTACTATAAGGTGTCTGGTACTCTGAATCTTATGGTGTGATTTTCGTTAAGATTCTAGGACTTTTAAGGGGCTCAGTTTTTATTCAGTTTGGTTTTTTAATTTAAATTCACTCATGTGGCTCGCTGTTCTACTTTTATTTTTCTCTTTTCTTTTGTTAATATCCCACCGTTTGGTAGTAAAATTTTATTATATCTGGCTAATAAATTGTGAATGTTGAATTTAGCGACGTGGGAAATTGTTTTTTTTTTTTTTAGTCCATAGCTATATCTTATATTTTCCATCTAATCCTTTTGTTTCTTGCTTGAGGTCTTTCGATGTTTTAGCTCCCCGCACAACGTTCAATGAAAAAAACTCTTGCATACGTGAGTTTTTTTTCAAGTATGAAAAAAATTCAACTTTAAAAAATTCACCTTCTGGACATCCCCTTTAAATATTAAGGTGATTACGATTTCCTAATTGCTTCTTTAATTTTTTGCATAATTGGTCCGTTCGTCTCGTTTATTTAGTTCCTTCCACCCACTGGGAATTCTTTACATTAAATTCAATCGTACGTTCCTCATGTATATGACAAAAAATCGAATATCTAATAGCTAGTAGTGACAAAATTTGATGCTGTCATAATTTCTCGCTACGCTGTAAAAAATGGCCTAAAAGATGACACGTCGATTGATTTCAGGCCAAAAATGGCATAAAAACTTCAGTTTCAATGCAAAAGAGCCGAGTCTGAGCTGCAGGCTAGCTTGGTAAAAGCAAAACAAGCTTATTCCTGGTTCGGTGCGAAAAGACGCTAATTCCTTGTTTAGGGATATAACAATCGTATCATTTGACTTGGATTGGAGGGTGTTTTGGCACCTCGTCTATCATTTCTTTCTCTAACGCTTTCAAACTTTTTCGGAATGCGAAATCCTGTCATTGGTTTACTATCTGCTTTAATTTTGCGTTCAAACTCCTGGACAAGTGACGGTACAATCGTATCATTTGATTTGGTTTGGAGGGTGTTTTGGCACCTCCATCTATCATTTCTTTCTCTAGCGTTTTCAAACTTTTTCGGAATGCGAAATCCTGTCATGGGTTTTCTGCTTGCTTTGATAAGGCGTTCAAACTCCTCGATTAGTGGCGGTACAATCGTATCATTTGAATTGGACTGGAGGGTGTTTTGGTACCTCCATCTATCATTTCTTTCTCTAACGCTTTCAAACTTTTTCAGAATTTGAAATTCTGTAATTGGTTTTCTATCTGCTTTGATTTTGCGTTCAAACTCCTGGACAAGTGACGGTACAATCGTATCATTTGATTTGGGTTGGAGGGTGTTTTGGCACCTCTATTTATCATTTGCTTCTCTGATGCTTTCAAACTTTTGCGGAATTTGAAATTCTGTCATTGGTTTTCTATCTACTTTAATTTTGCGTTCAAACTCCTGGACGAGTGACGGTACAACCGAATCATTTGATTAGTTTTGGAGGGTGTTTTGGCAAATCTATTTATCTTTTGCTTCTCTGATGCTTTCAAACTTTCCCGGAATTTGAAATCCTGTCATTGGTTTTCTATCTGCTTTAATTTTGCGTTCAAACTCCTGGACAAGTGACGGTACAATCGTATCATTTGATTTGGTTTGGAGGGTGTTTTGGCACCTCTATTTATCATTTGCTTCTCTGATGCTTTCAAACTTTTGCGGAATTTGAGATTCTGTCATTGGTTTTCTATCTGCTTTAATTTTGCGTTCAAACTCCTGGACGAGTGACGGTACAATCGTATCATTTGATTTGGTTTGAAGGGTGATTTGGCACCTCTATTTATCATTTGCTTCTCTGTTGCTTTCAAACTTTTGCGGAATTTGAAATTTTGTCATTGGTTTTCTATCTGCTTTAATTTTGCGTTCAAACTCCTGGACGAGTGACGGTACAATAGTATCATTTGACTTGGATTGGAGGGTGTTTTGGTACCTCCATCTATCATTTCTTTCTCTAACGCTTTCAAACTTTCTCGGAATGTGAAATTCTGTCATTGGTTTTCTATCTGCTTTAATTTTGCGTTCAAACTCCTGGACAAGTGACGGTACAATTGTATCATTTGACTTGGATTGGAGGGTGTTTTGGTACCTCCATCTATCATTTCTTTCTCTAACGCTTTCAAACTTTTTCGGAATTTGAATTTCTGGAGAAGTGACGGTACAATTGTATCATTCTAATTGAATTGGAGGGTGTTTTGGCATCTCCATTTAACATTTGTTTCTCTAGCGTTTTCAAACATTTTCGGAATGTGAAATCATGTCATGGGTTTTCTGCTTGCTTTGATAAGGCGTTCAAACTCCTCGATTAGTTGCAGTACAATCGTATCATTTGATTTGGATTGGAGGGTGTTTTGGCACGTCCATCTATCATTTCTTTCTCTAGTGTTTTCAAACTTTTTCGGAATGTGAAATCCTGTCATGGGTTTTCTGCTTGCTTTGATAAGGCGTTCAAACTCCTCGATTAGAGGCGGTACAATCGTATCATTTGAATTGGTTTGGAGGGTGTTTTGGCATCTCTATTTATCATTTGCTTCTCTGATGCTTTCAAACTTTTGCGGAATTTGAAATCCTGTCATTGGTTTTCTATCTGCTTTAATTTTGCGTTCAAACTCCTGGACGAGTGACGGTACAATCGTATCATTTGATTTGGTTTGGAGGGTGTTTTGGCACCTCTATTTATCATTTGCTTCTCTGATGCTTTCAAACTTTTCCGGAATTTGAAATCCTGTCATTGGCTTTCTATCTGCTTTAATTTTGCGTTCAAACTCCTGGACAAGTGACGGTACAATCGTATTATTTGATTTGGTTTGGATGGTGTTTTGGCACCTCTATTTATCAGGTGCTTCTCTGATGCTTTCAAACTTTTGCGGAATTTGAAATTCTGTCATTGGTTTTCTATCTGCTTTAATTTTGCGTTCAAACTCCTGGACGAGTGACGGTACAATCGTATCATTTGATTTGGTTTGGAGGGTGTTTTGGCACCTCTATATATCATTTGCTTCTCTGATGCTTTCAAACTTTTGCGGAATTTGAAATTCTGTCATTGGTTTTCTATCTACTTTAATTTTGCGTTCCAACTCCTGGACGAGTGACGGTACAATTGTATCATTTGACTTGGATCGGAGGGTGTTTTGGTACCTCCATCTACCATTTCTTTCTCTAACGGTTTCAAACTTTTTCGGAATGTGAAATTCTGTCATTGGTTTTCTATCTGCTTTAACATTGCGTTCAAACTCCTGGACAAGTGACGGTACAATTGAATCATTTGACTTGGATTAAAGGGTGTTTTAGTACCTCCATCTATCATTTCTTTCTCTAGCGCTTTCAAACTTTTTCGGAATTTGAAATTCTGTCATTGGTTTTCTATCTGCTTTAATTTTGCGTTAAAACTCCTGGACAAGTGACGGTACAATCGTATCATTTGAATTGGATTGGAGGGTGTTTTGGCACCTCCATCTATCATGTCTTTCTCTAGCGTTTTCAAACTTTTTCGGAATGTGAAATCCTGTCATGGGTTTTCTGCTTGCTTTGATAAGGCGTTCAAACTCCTCGATTAGTGGCGGTACAATCGTATCATTAGATTTGGATTGGAGGGTGTTTTGGCACCTCCATCTATCATTTCTTTCTCTAGCGTTTTCAAACTTTTTCGGAATGTGAAATCCTGTCATGGGTTTTCTGCTTGCTTTGATAAGGCGTTCAAACACCTCGATTAGAGGCGGTACAATCGTATCATTTGAATTGGATTGGAGGGTGTTTTGGCACCTCCATCTATCATTTCTTTCTCTAGCGTTTTCAAACTTTTTCGGAATGTGAAATTCTGTCATGGGTTTTCTGCTTGGTTTAATAAGGCGTTCAAACTCCTCGATTAGTGACGGTACCATCGTATCGTTTGATTTGGATTGGAGGGTGTTTTGGCACCTCAATTTATCATTTGTTTCTCTGTTGCTTTCATGCTTTTGCGGGACAAAGGATGATGGACTTTGTTTTCTACTTTCTCGAAATATGCCATCATTATTTAGGATGTGCAATGGTTCTATTTTGCTACTTGGTGTGAATTGGAAAGCATTGAGGTATCTAAACTTTTCATTCGTTTTTATGACGCTCTTGAGCTTACGTGGACGAAGAATAACTGTTTCTTTTTCTCCGGTTCCTTGTATTTGTCCTTGAAAGTCTTAGACAATCGTCCAGACAGTGTTTTCCTTTATTGGCGCTTCTTTGATTAGTTTAGATGTTGCACCTTCATCAATGCACTCTTTTCTCGCACATTGATTTTCAAATTTTTGTAACAATTTCCATATGGCACCTGTATATTCAATCTTTTTTAAATTACAATATCGAAATTCTTTTGGATACATGGCAGATGTAATAATACTAACAAGCTGTTTCATAACTCACAATATATACTAAAAAAAACGTCATGAAACTGAGATTTACGTTATACTAATTATCATATTTGAGAACTTGTTCTAGAACAAAGAACTTGTTCTAGCCATCTCACACTTTCTCTCACTATAGCCTGAGAAAACGGGATCGAAACATATGTTTTGTATATTTTACTGTCTGAGATATGGTCAATGTCTCAAAGAGTCGGGGATCCAAAAAAATCTTTAGGCATTTTCTCTGGAAAACATCTTGCAAGTCCTCCTATGTCTTTCGGAGTGCCCGCGACTGACCTCTACTAAAATCACACATGACCACTGTCATCACTCTGGGTTCTAATATTCTAATCTTGGTTTGTAGATTTTTCTTCCTATTCTTCAAAACCTTTTCAACTGTGAAAAGCACCCTGTGCTCGTTCATTGTAACTGTGTCGTTACTCATAATTTGGACGATTGTGTGCTTTATGTTTCTAACTGACTATATTCTTAGACTTTATGGGCTATCTTATTTCACATTATGGGATGCGAGCGTCTCTTACTAGGTTGCAAGCTACCGCGGCAAACCGGATGCTAAAACGACTAACCAGGGAAACGAAATTTTCAAATAAAATTTTTCAGATATTATCTTGTCTAAAAAAAAGTTAGTGTTTATTTAAATACTTTGGTTACTATTGGACATAGTTCGCTCTTTATACAAACAGGAAAAAGCCGATTGTATTTTATTGTTAACCTGTCACAAAAAGAGGGTGCACAGACGGAGTGCAGGAAATAAGAGAAAAGAAAAGAAAAAGAGACAATACCAAAATAAATTATATACACACATATAAAAAAGAAACAACATAAAAATGAATCTACATAAGTTAAGATTGCCATTCGTTTCTAGCGTAATCAGCTGTTTGTCATAATTGGTAATGGCCAATTGAACGGTGGCGAAAGGGTCAATTATCTCATGCATAGTATTTCTGATCGATAAAGGGAGCTGGAGTAGGAATTTGGCATAAAGGAAATAGGTAGAGATAATTTATAGTTTATCTTTTTCTCGTAATAATTTCCAAAATAATGCCGTATAAAGAACATGTGGTAAACACACAGAGGTAAATAGACGACCTAGTAGATGACGATTTAAATTAAGTTTAGCAGAAACGATACCAGCTATAACTTGTTCGGATCTTCTTGCTTATATGTATTACTAGTCGTGAATGAGTAGATTTCAAGTTGTCGCCTATGGGTAAACCAAGGTGAGTAATGGATTGTGAAGGCATAACATCAGTATTTCCCAGTCTTATTGATGGGGTATGCTTAGAATTCTTAAAATTAAATAGCAACACTTCACTTTTACTTTAACTAAAATCTGGACAGATATTATCATTTGATTTCTGTAACAGGGCAAAATTTTCCTCCGAATGTGACGACATTCTGGTAATGTTTAGGACATCATCCGCAAAACCAATTAACATTACATCCTTACCTTTATACATACAAGATAGTTCTACACTTGTGCTCTAACTATGCTATTATTAAACGAATCAGGAGAAATGTAAACCCTTGTTTGATCCCTTTATGAACATATATTGGTTTTGAAGTGACCCTGTTCTTAAGCTTTAGTCATGCCACAATTAACAACTACCATAATTAACGTAATTAACCTGCTCTTGGCCACAGAAATATCAATTTAACAGGCTTTCTGATCATTGGATGTCTTTTGCTCAGTATCTTAAGAAATTCAGCTTTCACAAATCGGTCATAGTTCATAGTAGTGGTCATACCATTTCTCAAAGTCAGTCAATCTAGGGGGGGGGCGGAAGGCAGGGACTTCAATTCACCAAAGTACAGGGGGGAGGGTCAGAACCTACTTTTTAAAATCTAGTGAGAAGTGTTTTTTTTTTTCAATTAAAATATCAGAAAACAGTATTTTTAATTAAATACACAACAAGGTTATTATTCAAAATTTATAGGGAAGGGGGGTCAAAATAAATTTAGCGTGATATTCCCTCCCCAATATAGAAAACCAAATAAAAGCTCCACAACAAATTAACCAAAAATTGTTTTGTTTTTCTTTTTACACTTTAGAGACAAATCAACTGCTGACAAAACATTTTTGAACCTTGTTTTATTAATTTCAGTGTTCTACCAATACAAATTTTTTTCACGAGAGTAAGGTATTTTGTCCACCCACTTTATTTTTGTAGGACACTTTTCCTGTATTCAATAAAGATCCTACAGCCAGTTAAGGTTTAAAAACCATATTTAATCATCCAACTTTAGAAAATACATTGAAAAGGACTTTCGTCAATGGCGACCATGCAGATAATAGAGTAACTATTATATATAGATTAACAAGCAATTATTGTATATATTTTCGTTTATCTGTACATTTTTAAATTTTTTTCTCGCAGATAACACTAAAATTTCTTCTGAAACTGGCATACTGCCATTTGCAAAAATGATCTAGATAGATTACGACTTCGGTAGAACTCGTTCCCCCCCCCCCCCTAGTCCCCTTAATATTTGTCAGATGGCTATAAAACGTTCTTTGGATGAATGATGAAAGATTGCCAAGGATCGTCCTTGTCGGCCAACAGTCTAAGGCAAACCGAAAAGCAGGTTATCCCTTAATTCAATTCAATTCAATTCAATTTATTTATAACCCATCTGCAAAAAGAGGGCGGAACGCCCTTAAGATGGAGTAATAAGAGAAAAAAAAAGGTACAAATAAATACAAATCAACACAATCAAACAATTAAATAAGTAATGCTGACCATGGGTGAGACACTATCGACATAGAAGAACGAAAATCATGAAGCCTTTTATCAATAATAGATGTAGGAGAAACTAGGCGGAATTTGTTCACTAAGTAACTATTTCTAGTCCAAGGAGGGTAACTGAGAAGGAATTTAGCATAACGAAAATATACTCTACGAACAGATAGTTTCTGAGGTTCACTAAAAAACTGCCAAACCGGACAAAGAGAAAGGAGATGAGGTACAACTAGGCTATTATAAATTTTCGCAAGATTTAATTTATCAATATGTTTAATATTAGATGCAATTGAAGCATAAGCAATTCTCAGTTTTTTCTTCAAAAGTTCAAGGGATAAATTCACAGTTTCTTTCATATTTTTTCCAATAGACATTCCAAGGTAAACTAATTTTTGAGAAAGGGGGACATGAACATTAGCTAAAGATAAAAAAATAGGGCCATTTGTCTCTTTAAAATTGAAAGCTACAACAGCAGTTTTATCAACATTGAAAGAAAGCCCAATATTTTTATATTCATTATAAAGCTGATTAAACGCGTTTTCACATCCACTAAAAGTACGGCTTAGATTCAAAACGTCATCTGCAAAAGTTATTAAGGACAAGTTAAATTCACGGTGAATACAACTAAAATTAACAGAATTTTGGGCATTTAAAACAGAGTTATTAAATAAAAAAGGTGAGGTAAGGCCACCTTGACGGACTCCTTTCAAAATATTGAAAAGGGAAGATCCCCCCTTTAACTTCGCCTTAAGGTGATGGTACATATACAGAAGGCACTTCACTATACAAAAATTTACCCCTCTTTTATACGCTTCAAATAAAACTTGGGAAAAAGTAAAAGAGTCGAAAGCACGAGCAACATCTAAAGCACAAAGGATAATATGGGATCTACTTCTTTCTGCATCAGCAAGAACATTCATTAAAGCAAAAAGGGCATGCTCCCGGCTAATACCTTTTTGGTAACCAAACTGGTGGGGTGGGACATAACATTTAGAAACAATTTCATCCAAAATAACTGACTCAAACAATTTAAAAATAGTACAAGAAACTGTTATAGGTCGGAACGAATCACACGAAGTAAAATCCTTTTTGCCTTTTTTCGGGATAGGGGTTATTTGACCAACTGTAAATTGAAAAGGAACAACTCCGTTTTCAATAGACATTTGAAAACGTAGAGATAAATGATTAAAAAGAAGAGCACTTGCATAATCAAAATGTCTGGCAGTAATTCCATCAACTCCCGCAGAATTTCTTTTCTTTAGTTTTTGACAATAAAACGATACATCACTTGGCTTAATAATAAATGTCGAGGGTTCGTGTTTCTTCAGACAAGCACTTAATTCTTTTTCAAATTTTGACTCAAGAGCAGGATCGGGAGAAGAAAACTCATGCTTTATCCACTCAGGCTCAGGAATATTATTTGCACTAATGTGTTCACAAGGGCATTCAAATTTTTTCCAGAGCTTCGAAGTGTTCTCTGCAATTTTATGAGCGTTTTTCTCAATAAGATCAACCTTATGTTTTCTTAACACTTTAGCAAAAAAACGTTTAGAACGTAGCCGCAGACCATTTATAGTCCCAGACTTAGGCCTGCCGCAATCCCTCCAAATATTCAGCCAAATTTTAGAAGACTCGCACGCAGAAATAAGGGAAGGGTTTTTTGACCAACCCTGAAGTTGAGAGCCTTTCCTAATACGCTTGCACGGGACAGCTGAAGCTTCAGCACACTTTAATGCATGGTTAATTTCAGCTAGATAGGTGGTAAGTCCGATGGCTATTTCTTTTTCACTAAGGCCAGAGCGCGTGCACAACAAATGAAAGGGCACTTTTATTTTATTTAATATTCTGTCACATTCAAAACGAAACATCTCGCGGTTAACTTCTTTCCAGTCTTTTATATAAAACCACTTTTTATCTGGCTGTTTAGGGGCATGAAATGAAGCATTTATTTTCAACTTTATTGGAAGGTGATCCGAATAAAAGCCATCACAAATTACCTCGACAGTTTCACAGGGGAAAGATGCAATAAAATGATCAAGGTTAGAAGTCGCTGACAGGACACCAATAAACGTGAAAGTTTCTGTTTTGTCAGCAACTGAGTAGGAAGGGGGGAGGGAATTCAGAAGGAGTTGGGTTCTTGGCGATGAACTGTCTGTTAAGTCACAATTAAAGTCTCCTGCAATCAAAACTCGAGCATTTGGATGCTTTGAAACTCCCTTCACAAAACTCGCTAGCTTTTTGCAAGCATTTATGAATTTATTCTCTGATTGCGAAGAGCAGTAATTAGTTGGCAGGTAAACGTTTATACAGATTAGGTCCGAAAATTCGGCAGCAATGAAATGGTCCTTCGACTCAAGGAGATTGACGGGAAATTGTGAAATAATAGCTAATCCGCCTGAAGGTCGGCCACGGCTCTTATTCATTTTCGCTGGGTGAAATAAGAGATAAGAATTCTGTGAAATGCTGAGTAAATTTTTCCTTTCATGAGACAAAAAATGTTCTTGCAGAAAAATTATTTCATTTGTACTTAAAAGTTCAGAGAGGACTAGGCCTTTGTCAACCACTTTGCCATTGATATTCCATGATAAGAGACTTAAGGCTCGAGCCATTATGCTGACTTAACTTTACTTAAAAGTCCTTGGGCGACTGGACATTTGAAGCTGTAACAGGGATGATCCTGTGATTTGCACAATGCACACTTCTTGGGCCTTTGACAAGGAGATGTTTTGGAGCTTGAATGACCATGGTCACCGCAGACTGCGCAAATAGCTTCATTTTTGCAGCTACTGGATATATGTCCGTAAGCTTGACACTTGAAACATCTTACCGGGAGGGAGAGATACTCAGCCACTTTGATCCTCTCATAATCTATGACTGGGGGATTTTTTATGGCATTCATAAGATCAACTTTGGTTTCAAATTTCAATCGAAACGAGTGGGTGTTGCCAATCTGTCTTGAACTGACACATTTAGGAATCAGTGCGCGAAGTTCATCGTCATTTATATTGCTGGGGACAAATCGAGCAATACCGAGGTGAGAGGGGCTCCTGATTGTTGCAGAAAGAGATTTATCACCGTTCTGAAAGACCCCGACAAGAGTTTCTGCATCAGCCTTGCTAGCTGTAACAACTCGCCAATTATCTTTTCTGGGCTGAACTTCGACAATTTTAGAGCACTCTCTGCCACACATTTTTTGCAAAAAGTCTTTCCTCAAATCGGACTTCGTGAGGTCAGAGGGCAAATTCTTGAGTACCACTGCATATGAGGGCTTTGTTTCAGTAACTGTAGGAACAATCGAGGGGGCGGGAGGGTCCTTATTCATGAAATTGTCTAGCTTATTACAAACTTCTGTAACTTTTCTGGTGATTACCGCAGCTATCTCACCAGGACAGATAGGGACTTCGTCAGGTTCAACTATCACAAAGACTGGCAGCTCAACGTTACGTTGCTCACAAAGTTCAAGTACCTTTAACATTTCGTTAATATTGTCTTCGGCACTTTTTTTAATTGACACTCTATTGGTGTAGTGAGCAGAAGACCACAGTATCTCCTTAGCCTTGATTATATCGTCCTTTGTAAAAAACTCGCATGCTTTACGACTTATCTCGTCACTCTTATTTCCAGCTTTTCGAGCACGATTTAAAAAGTTCAAAATCGCATTCCAAACTAATTTCTCCGACATGGCTATTGCAGATAATATGTCATTAAATATATTCAAGTTCTTAAGTCCTTGTACGAAAATCTCTTTGCTTAATAAATCACTAAGTCCCAAGGGAATTTGCACTCAAATACCAAAACTATCAATTAGCCAACAAATGAAAATAATCCGATTATGAATGATGTTTCAATAAATGTCTATAGGGAAATCAGACCAGCTTGAGCTCACTGTATTAATAGGTTATATCCAAAATAAGGTGTTTACCAAGCGAACTCTCAAATAAGACTTTGGAGACTAATGGAGTTGGAGGTTTCGTAAAGAAAGGTTTAAGGGAAATGAGACTTCTTGGGAGGGTAAAAAGAGGTAGCGTGTGAGAAGATGGTGTTAGAGGAGAAGCGTGTATAGGTGTGTTTGCCTCAGGGGGTTGGTATTGCAGTAAGTTGTTGTTAGCAGTAGCGGTGCTAGTAGTCTATGGTCATAAATGGTCACAGAAACAAAGCCTTATGTAACGTTAATAAATAACGATTTATTTCTTAAGATCTCCGGTAATAATGTATGACGTCATAAAGTTAAGAACTTCACGAGTTTATTGTTTATTTTGACGTAAGTCACGGTATTCTCAAACATGATAATTACTATGACGTAAATCTCAGTTTCATGACGTTTTTTTTTAGTATATATTGCGAGTTACTGAAACAGCTTGTTAGTATTATTACATCTGCCATGTATCCAAAAGAATTTCGATATTGTAATTTAAAAAAGATTGAATATACAGGTGCCATATGGAAATTGTTACAAAAATTTGAAAATCTGTGTGCGAGCAAAGAGTGCATTGATGAAGGTGCAACATCTAAACTAATCAAAGAAGCGCCAATAAAGGAAAACACTGTTTGGACCATTGTCCAGAACTTTCAAAAACAAATAGAAGGAACCAGAGAAAAGGAAACAGTTATTCTTCGTCCACGTAAGCTCAAGAGCGTCATAAAAACGAATGAAAAGTTTAGATACCTCAATGCTTTCCAATTCACACCAAGTAGCAAAATAAAACCATTGCACATCCTAAATAATGATGGAATATTTCGAGAAAGTAGAAAACCAAGTACATCATCCTGTGTCCCTCAAAAGCATGAAAGCAACAGAGAAACGAATGATAAATGGAGGTGCCAAAACACCCTCCAATCCAAATCAAATGATACGATTGTACCCCCACTAATCGAGGAGTTTGAACGCCCTATCAAAGCAAGCAGAAAACCCATGACAGGACTTCACATTCCGAAAAAGTTTGACAACGCTAGAGAAAGAAATGATAGATGGAGGTGCCAAAACAACACCCTCCAATCCAAATCAAATGATACGATTGTACCACCACTAATCGAGGAGTTTGAACGCCTTATCAAAGCAAGCAGAAAACCCATGACAGGATTTCACATTCCGAAAAAGTTCGACAACGCTAGAGAAAGAAATGATAGATGGAGGTGCCAAAACAACACCCTCCAATCCAAATCAAATGATACGATTGTACCACCACTAATCGAGGAGTTTGAACGCCTTATCAAAGCAAGCAGAAAACCTATGACAGGATTTCACATTTCGAAAAAGTTTGAAAACGCTAGAGAAAGAAATGATAGATGGAGGTGCCAAAACACCCCCCAACCCAAATCAAATGATACGATTGTACCGCCACTAATCGAGGAGTTTGAACGCCTTATCAATGCAAGCAGAAAACCTATGACAGGATTTTACATTCTGAAAAAGTTTGAAAACGCTAGAGAAAGAAATGATAAATGGAGGTGCCAAAACACCCTCCAATCCAAATCAAATGATACGATTGTACCCCCACTAATCGAGGAGTTTGAACGCCTTATCAAAGCAAGCAGAAAATCCATGACAGGATTTCACATTCCAAAAAACTTTGAAAACGCTAGAGAAAGAAATGATAGATGGAGGTGCCAAAACACCCTCCAATCCAAGTCAAATGATACGATTGTACCGCCACTAATCGAGGACTTTGAACGCCTTATCAAAGCAAGCAGAAAACCTATGACAGGATTTCACATTTCGAAAAAGTTTGAAAACGCTAGAGAAAGAAATGATAGATGGAGGTTCCAAAACACCCTCCAATCCAAGTCAAATGATACGATTGTACCGCCACTAATCGAGGAGTTTGAACGCCTTATTAAAGCAAGCAGAAAACCCATGACAGGATTTCACATTCCGAAAAAGTTTGAAAACGCTAGAGAAAGAAATGATAAATGGAGGTGCCAAAACACCCCTAATCCAAATCAATTGATACGACTGTACCGCCACTGATCGAGGAGTTTGAACGCCATATCAAAGCAAGCAGAAAATCCATAACAGGATTTCACATTCCAAAAAAGTTTGAAAACGCTAGAGAAAGAAATGATAGATGGAGGTACCAAAACACCCTCCAATCCAAATCAAATGATACGATTGTACCGACATTAATCAAGGAGTTTGAACGCCTTATCAAAGCAAGCAGAAAACCCATGACAGGAATTCACATTCCGAAAAAGTTTGAAAACGCTAGAGAAAGAAATGATAGATGGAGGGGCCAAAACACCTCTAATTATGACAGGATTTCACATTCCGAAAAAGTTTTAAAACGTTAGAGAAAGAAATGATATATGGAGGGGCCAAAACACCCTCCAATCCAATTCAAATGACACGATTGTACCGCCACTAATCGAGGAGTTTGATCGCCTTATCAAAGCAAGCAAAAAACCCATGACAGGATTTCACATTCCGAAAAAGTTTTAAAACGCTAAAGAAAGAAATGATAGATGGAGGTGCCAAAACACCCTCCAATCCAAATCAAATGATACGATTTCACCGCCACTAATCAGGGAGTTTAAACGCCTTATCAAAGCAAGCAGAAAACCCATGACAGGAAATCATATTACGAAAATGTTTGAAAACACTAGAGAAAGAAATGATAGATGGAGGTGCCAAAACAACCTCCAATCCAAATCAAATGATATGATTGTACCGCCACTAATCGGGCAGTTTGAACGCCTTATCAAAGCAAGCAGAAAACACAAAAAGAAAAACAAAAAGCAATCAGGATTTCACATTCCGAAAAAGTTTGAAAACGCTTAGAGAAAGAATTGAATGATGGAGGTGCCAAAACACCTTCCAATCCAAATCAAATAATACGATTGTACCGCCACTTATCGAGGAGTATGAACGCCTTATCAAAGCCAGCAGAAAACCCATGTCAGGATTTCACATTCCAAAAAATTTTGAAAATGCTAGAGAAAGAAATGATAGATGGAGGTGCCAAAAACCCTCCAATCCAATTCAAATGATACGATTGTACCGCCACTAATCGAGGAGTTTGAACGCCTTATTAAAGCAAGCAGAAAACCCATGACAGGATTTCACATTCCGAAAAAGTTTGAAAACACTAGATAAAGAAATGATAGATGGAGGTGCCAAAACACCCTCCAATCCAAATCAAATGATACGATTGTATCGCCTCTAATCGAGGAGTTTGAACGCCTTATCAAAGCAAGGAGAAAACCCATGACAGGATTTCACATTCCGAAAAAGTTTGAAAACGCTAAAGAAAGAAATGATAGATGGAGGTGCCAAAACACCCTCCAATCCAATTAAAATGATACGACTTTACCGTCACTTGTCCAGGAATTTGAACGCAAAATTAAAGCAGATAGAAAACCAATGACGGGATTTCAAATTCCGGAAAAGTTTGAAAGCATCAGAGAAGCAAATGATAAATGGAGTTGCCAAAACACCCTCCAAACCAAATCAAATGATACGATTGTACCGTCACTTGTCCAGGAGTTTGAACGCAAAATTAAAGCAGATAGAAAACCAATGACAGGATTTCAAATTCCAAAAAAGTTTGAAAACGCTAGAGAAAGAAATGATAGATGAAGGTGCCAAAACACCCTCAAATCCAAATCAAATAATACGATTGTACCGCAACTAATCGAGGAGTTTGAATGCCTTATCAAAGCAAGCAGAAAACCCATGACAGGATTTCACATTCCGAAAAAGTTTGAAAACGCTAGAGAAAGAAATGATAGATAGAGGTGCCAAAACACCCTCCAATCCAATTCAAACGATATGATTTTACCGTCACTCGTCCAGGAGTTTGAACGCAAAATTAAAGCAGATAGAAAACCAATGAGAGGATTTCAAATTCCGGAAAAGTTTGAAAGCATCAGAGAAGCAAATGATAAATGGAGGTGCCAAAACCGCCACAGATAAATGGAGGTACAACTGTACCGCCACTTGTATACTTGATACTTGCTTTAGCGTGTCTGCTACCCCTAAAATTCTTTATTTTTCACTTTCATCTTTGACAGGTTCTGGTTCCTGTTGTTGCTTGTAATTATCGCTTCTGATTATCTTCTAACTTCATATATCTTTGTTCGTGCGGTCGTACATCTTCCAACCACACATTTATCTTTTCTTCATTTTCGTTTTGATTTGTTCTGATTCCCATTGTCGCATGTCTTGTAACCGCATATTTTTTTCGTTCTCCACTTTCGTTTTTGTTTTGTTGTGATTCTCGATGTCACTTACATTTTTATTACATATTTCTATGTTCTTCAATATCGTTGTTAACTTGTTCTAATTTTCAGTTTCGCTAATATTTTAACTATACATTTTTGTATCTTTATTCTCGTTTATCATTGCGTAAGACATTTTTTCAGTGCCTTTTGCCTTAGTTACCTGAATTGGTCGTGTCACTTTTGATGGTCTAGGTTATTCATTATCACTCGTCGTACATTTACATTTCTCAGGATGTTCATTTGATCTTGTATCATTTGATAGTTTAGCTCTTTACGCTAAAATTTGACTCTTTCTATCAACTCTCCTTTTTAAAACAGTAAAAAACTTTAGCGTAAGGAGCGGGGCGCTGAGGAGGGAACAGCCCCTTTCATAATCGAAGTAATTTCTGTTCGTTTTAAGTTTTGATGTCGCTCCTTACTTTTAGTTAAAAAAACTTGTTTTTTATTTAGTTTCTGAACGTTTTTGAATTAATGCATGTTTTGACTTTGGCTCTCTGCGCATGAATAATTAAAAGGAAATTTGCAGATTAATTTTTTTTTTGGCTAAATGGCTTTCTCATAGTTTTGATCGGACGATTTTGAGAAAAAGGAGCGGGGGAGTAGGCCTAGTTACCCTCCAATTTTTCGGTCACTTAAAAAGGCAACTAGAACTTATAATTTTACGAACGTTTTTTTAGTAAAAATACACATAAATTACGAACGAACTTACGTAAGGAACTTCTAAATTCGTATGTTTTTATTACTTATATGAGGGGGTTCGCCCCCTCGTCAATAACTCGCTCTTTACACTAAAACTTAAATTTTGTCCCAATTCGTTAAGAAAGACCCCTGAATCACAAATGCCGTAGAACAAATAGTTGAAATCAATAAAATCACTTTAGCGTAAAGAGTGAAGTATTAGGAGGAGGTGAACCCCATCGTGTGCGTAATAATTTCTGTTCGTTTCTGGTTTTAATGCTGCTCATTACTTTCAGTTGAAGAAACTTTTTCATATTTATTTTTTCATTGCTCTTTACAAAAATGCTGAAAGAATCCTGCGCCCCCTTCATGGAAATTCTCTTCCCCCATGACAAATTCCTCCGTGGAATGCTCCCCCCTTATAACCCCCTCCCCTTAACCCTTCCCCCCCCCAACCAAAAATATCCCCCTGAAAGCGTCTGTACACTTCCCAATAACCATTACTATGTGTAAACACTGGTCAAATTTTGTAACTTGCAGCCCGTCCCACGGGGACTGTGGGGGAGTAAGTCGTCCCAAAGACGAAATTTTTAGATTTTTCAACTATGTTGAATAAAATGGCTATCTAAGGATTTTGATCCAGTGACTTTGGGAAAAAATGAGCGTTGGAGGAAGCCATGGTGCCCTCTAATTTTTTTGGTCACTTAAAAAGGACACTAGAACTTTTAATTTCCGTTATAATGAGCCCTCAAACGACATTTTAGGACCACTGGGTTGATAAGATCACCCCTGAAAAAAAAGAAAAAAAAAACACACATCCGTGATCCGTCTTGTGGCAAAAATGCAAAATTCCACATTTTGTAGATACGACCTTCAAACTTCTACTATAAGGTCTCTGATACGCTGAATCTGATGGTGTGATTTTCGTTAAGATTCTAGGACTTTTAAGGGGCGTTTCCCCCTATTTTCTAAAATAAGGCAAATTTTCTCAGGCTTGAAACTTAGATGGGTAAGTCTAACCTTAATGAAACTCATATATTTTAAATCAGTATTAAAATGCGATTCTTTTGATGTAACTAATGTTATAAAAATTCCGTTTTTTAGAGTTTCGGTTACTATTTAGCCGGGTCGCTCCTTACTACAGTTCGTTACCACGAACTGTTTGATCACATAGTTTTTTTTAATTGGTTTTAACCTTGAAAATGAACTCTCTCCAGAAGCAACGCTTACTGGAATTGTTAAGAACATTTTACAATTTCGGAAATTAATTGTTCATTTTGATCGTGGCGCTGGACCCCTTCAAACGTAGGGCCCGATTGGGCCCAATCACTCCAATTACCCTTTTTCCGGCCCTGAAGGGATTAGTACTAGCCTTAGTTATTTTGCGGGGAAGATATTTTCTGTTTTATAATTGGGATGCATATAAGTGCCATTAAAACTCTTTTTACTTCCGAAAAACTTGAAGGGGGATGGCATTTTCCATTTCCTAGATTCTTCCCTCTAGATTCTAAATAATTTCTGCAGTTGTGTTTTAATTAAAACGCCTTTTCTGGTATTTTTGAAAAAATGACAAATTTGCTTCCCCCTTAGATTGGAAAAATATTTGCTCCCTTGCATTTTTGTGATTTGATTCTTCTACCCCCCAACCAATGTTGTAGCTGACTAAAAGTGTTATTGTTAGGTTATTGTTAGGCTAGTAGATGAATAATATTATACTTTATCATGAATTCGTACAATTTTTTTAAGGTAGAAAATGAATGTAGTGAGTAATTACGAGGGTAAAAGTTTTTTTATGTCTAAAATTCCAATGGGAACTCAAACCAGCATAATTGTTTTGATATTGCATACACTATGATCTTTTTTTGACAGTCTTGTTACCCTTTAATCTTTTCCTTTATTAAATTAAGACTAATCTCTTTAAAGGTTGGATTTTCTGACAGTTAATATATCCCCCAATTATCCTACCTTCAATCCTCCTCCATCATCCCTCAAAATCTCCAGATGTTCCGAATATCTTCCGTATATTTGCATAACTTTTTCGGCTTTGTTCTGCCGTTTTAACAAACTTGTCCCACCAACTCGCATTATACCAACCCATCTCATTGTGACGACCGTGCCTCGGTGATATCTAATAACGAGTTGATTAAGTGGGTTCTTATTTACCATTTTCAAAAAGAAAGCCTTTCATTTTTCCTTTGTTGCAAATAAATATATGCAAATATAAAACATGCAAAAATGTTCTTAGTTTATGAAAATAAATTTACTATATACTATTGAAAAATCTTACAATCTTCCACCATCTTTATATTGAGTTTTTGAATTTATAACAATTTTTGGGAGGGGAAATTGTGAAGGAGATTGAGTTTTTTTTTTTCTTTTTTTTTTGTTAGTTACCTATGTTATTTTTTGGTGTGATTAGAAAATGGTTATTTTTTACTAGTGCACGCCAACAAAAACGTATGTTTTTCCATCAGTGCAGTAGATGCGTAAATTAAAGAGTTATTATTGTATTTACTAATAGAGTCTCGTATCGTATCGATGATAGTTAGTTACCTATACCGATAGTAGATTAAAGAAAATAGGATGGTAGGCTACTAAACACAGCTTCAATAAAATTGAATTACACATGAGAAAGTAACTGTGATATGTATGATTAAGTACAAAATCAAGCATAATTTCAAAACCATAATGAGTGATTTATGGTTTTCCTTTTCGGTAGCTTCGGTTTCATGCTCAATGACTGGTCGGGTCATGTCTTATGGGCACGCGCTTTGTGTGGAATTACTAACGTCTTGTGCTTGGAACAGTGAAGTCCAAATTTTTTGCTATAGAAGGAATAACACAAATTTGCCTGGCGTCAATCATTCTGGTAAGAATTTCTAAGTCACATTATACTTTATAAAAAAAAATTTTATGCTTATTGCAAAACGTCTTTGGGTTATACCCTATATTTGCACGTTTTTCCGCTTGATGAGCTGTAGAATTTAAAGTACAATTGTAAGAAAAGGGTTATCACATACCGTGAAGATAATAACAATAAATTTATTTTGTCCTTTACTGTTAGAAAAACGTCTACCCAAAACATTTGGGTCCGTTCAGAAGGCTGAAGTGCGCTGTAAATAAAATATTCATGAATCTACCAAATTAAGCCTCATGAAGGAGCTCTTTAGTTTCCATCTTCCCAATTCCCCCTTTCAAGAATGCAGACTCTTGTGTACTTGAGAATATCCTGTGACAGGTGAATAAAAACAATTGTAGTTTTTAAATAATTCTTTAAAAAGAGAATAAATGCACAATTAAGATAACTTTTATGTAATATAATTTTATTGCATATGTCGCTGCAAATTTTACAATTATAATTTTGTTGCATATGTACGACAAATATTCCAGCTATCTGCGATTTTAAAACTGGAATGAAATGATATTTTACTTCTCTAAATCTTAGCCATTATACCCGTAAAAAAACATCGAGTTTGAAACGGAAGTAGAGGGACATTAGTGTCGGATGTGAACAGAAATTATCCTACATTTAAGGGAAGCTGGTACCCTCTCAAGCCCATTTTCTTTTCGTTGAAGTACAACTACTGCTTTTCGAAAAGTGTTTTCTAAAGAATCAGCTATAGTCAGTTTTTGCATTTTAAAATAATAAAATGAAAATTTTCGGTTCCAGCTTCAGATGACAGTTTTGCTAGCCAACATTTTTGTTTCTTAACAGAAAAGAGGGTTTATTAACCTGACTTTAAAAAGTAAAACGGATATAGTGTTTTTGACTAATTTTCTGAAGTTATGTTTATTCTTTTTTACAAATAGGTACTTGCGTATTATAGCGAGTGCACTGTTCTTCTTGATCTGTTTCTCTGTGTGCACTCAGCGACAATAAACTTAGCCTATGAGAGATAATCTACTATACAGGTATAAATAATAATATTTAATACATAAAGTAGGTTAGGTATTTAATATAATACGTTATGGGTGGCCTGCTTTCCATAATTCTCTGTTGTGGTTTCCATAATTTTCTTTTACTTCAGTATTATATTTCTATCATATTTTGGTATATTTCATTATGATTAACCTAACTTCACTTCTTTATAGTGGTTGCTATAATGCACAAGTACCTACAATTAGTGATTTACCATTCTATTAACTAAGTTTTTATCCATGTTTTGTCGGTTTCTTAAAAATAGTGACACGGAAGCGCTAGCCTAGTTGGCTATTTAGATTTTGTTTATTTATTCTGCACCCTTATTTATTTATTTGTTTTTGTCTTTCCCGCACAATTAACACATTAGACATTGCTGACTCCATTTGTAACAATGTCACTCACATAGAACATGCGAAGAGAAAGACCTTACCCGCAGTGGATGTAACCTACGCTCTCAAGTGCCAAGACCAAAAATTGTATGGCTTTGGAGATTATTGCTATCGATTTGCTTTTTAACTCCCTCCTCCCTCTACATTTAATTTTTTTGATAAGACTTACTTTCACGTACTAACAGAGAAATAATAACTATGATTGTTAGGTGGCAACTGGAAGGCAGAAAAAGTTGTGATTTTTTCCTCCTACGTATTAGTCTCTTTTCTTTCAAACTATAACAAATACTGCTATGCATGTTAACTATTCAAATTTCTTTTATACTTTTTTTTAACTAAAGCGTTCAAAGGCTATTTAATAAAACGAAGATTTTCATTTGGAAGTGAAAAGTGAAGTTGAAACCTGAAACCACCATAAATTATCGCTTCGAGAGTCTATTGGTTTAGCAATGTGTCTTTAAAACTAATGCAGATGAGCTAACTGATGACATTTCCCTTTGCAGGTAGGATCATGCAAAACTAAATATTTACAAAAGACATTCTACTGATATTTTTTACCGCATGAAAATATAGAATTCTTGTATCTTGCTTCTGGGTTTTGTGTTTTCAGGAAAGCCCCAGTTTTGCATAATTTGAAAAATTAAGGGAAATATCACCAGTTGGCTTCTTTGTCCCAGCTTCATGGCTATTTTTTGTATAGGTCGTGAAACAAAAATTTTGGTGCGTTTGATCTTCGCACGTTTACAAGTTTTTTAAATTCGCATGTTTGGCGAGTTTGAACTTTGCTATTTGCTTTCACCAGAAAACTGTGTTTTAAACTAATACAATAGAAGCTTTATACAATCAAGGGATTGCTTGAGGTTTTTTTTTGGCTATTTCAGAAGAATAAAAGCTTTATTTATTTTCTAAGCATTAGGGAAAAAACACAAAACCTCATAAAATAATTGAGTGCGGCAAAAAACACAATAAATCAAGTACTCTGACCTTACTAAGAACTTACATCATATAGAGAATTAAATAGCCAAAATGAATTTTTATTGGGAGCATAATTGCTCGGAATAAGACGTATTTTCGTGTAAGTTTAAGATAAGGAAAGAACTGCAAGTTCCCAAGGGATGTAATGACCAGCGCCGTTGTCAATTGGACCAATACTCAGCTGGCCACAGGACGATCAATAACACTCGAAATGAAAAGTAATTCCCAGCATTATTCTCTAGTGTTAACTTCTTCTTTCGTCTTATCTATGGACTTGAATAAATGTTTTGGATATGAACAAAAATTTCATTCTATTTATTCTTTTACGGTAGGTTTGTGTCGTTTCATATGCTTAAACATACCGTCTATTATTTAGTATAACCAGATATAAAAATACTAAATTCTTAGTAATAAATACTGGTAAAAAGAGGATGGATGTTTACAAAAACATAAAAAAAACAAGCTTGTCTGTGCAGTTCAGAAAAATTTCTTCTTTGACATATGTTTTAAAAGGTTTAAATTACATTTTAAAACCTCTTTGACCTACCGTTATTTCTCTGATTTTAATATGTACGGGTTAAACCCGTTTGCAATGGTATAGAGAACAACCTAGTCCGTCTGAAAAGAGGCTTTGAAGCCTCTAAGAAGTATGTTTTGAAAGTTATGAGGTTTTTTTTTAGCGTTTTGAAATTTAAGAACTAAAAAAAAATGAATACTTGAAGATCTTTCTAATAATTCTGGTCAAGGACATTTGGCTAGTTTGTTTGACAATTGTTGCGATAGCAATCTTTAAAGATTTTAAAAGCTCAACTAATATCCTCGAATAAAAGTAAAGCACTATTCATTTCTTTCTTTGTATATTTTTCTTATTTATGACTGAAAAATTAGGGTCTTAGTCTACAATTTAAATTAAACAAAAATTCTGCTTGTTTCATGTTTTTAACTCTATGATATTTTAGATACGCTGATGGTTAAACAATAACTTCCTAAAGATTCAATTTTCAACATGGAATACAAACTACTTAAAGCTGCGAAAGAACAGAACCTCAAAGGATTTAAAAATCTTTTAAGCGATACAGCTCTTCAACAGGTAAGTCCTTTAATTTGCATTTTCTCCAAGTTTCCAAAGTTCATGTCCTTCGTGACTAAGAAATTAATTTGTATTTCCTCTGAAGTCCGCTGTGTCACTAGGGAAGTGGTGAGAAATAGGTATCTTTTACAACCAGTATTTTTTTTTTTCTTTTTCACGAACCTACAATATTGGTCAGAAGTTATATTGACAGTTATAATCATGGATTATTGACGAATAAATTTATTGCCTTTTTCTTTACTATATTATATATACTATATACTATGTTATATCCTTTATTTTGTGGTTTGATCCGTTAAAAGGCATTGGCTTTAGTGCGCCTATCATCTAGTGGGGGTCAACCTTTTTTTTTTTTTTTTAATTATTTGACTTAGAGAGGAAAATATTCTCAAGTGCGTTTAGAAATACTTGGGTGGTATTAATCTTTGTCTCCCTTTTGCTTCTGGTTTTTTATTTTTATTATTTATGAATCAACCCATTTCTTTCTATAATAAAATCTGTACCCTAATATCTGAAAATACATTTCATAAGATCATTCACGGGAATATTATATCAGAGAAACTGTGAATATAAATCACAAAAAAACTTTTTGTTTCATGCAAAATATTTTTCGGAAAACCTCTAATTTCGATTTAAATTCTTTGATATTAATTTTCTAAATTTTGTAGCCGACTTTAAAATACAGAACTCAGCGAGGTTTTACCAGTGGAGATAATGACACAGAATTCCTTGTTCTTATCGGAAGAAAGTGCCAATGCTTGTATAAGAGATGCAGTAGCCTTATGAAACTACAAAATATAAATAAATCGAGTATGAGTGGTTACCTTTCTCACTAATATGATTTACTCTGAAGAATCGTATTTGGTCGCGGTTTGCTTAGTCTTCCATTTTCAACATCCATACTGATGATATCTTTTCAAAGTTTCACGACCCCACTAGAACTTACTTGCCCATTCATGCTCTTACTGAGAGATTTTGAAGGGATTCTATATCCTCTTTATCGTGGAGCATCTCAGTAAGTCTTAACATATTTCCTGAAATAAATATATTGTCCCCCTCTGTTTTTTAGTTTCATTTATTGTCATTCCTTACTTTGATTATATGCCGCTTTTTAAATAACACTTAGCCACTTTTTACTCTCCTTCACTCCCATTCTCCTGTTTTTTTCTATTAACTTACTTAGTATGACTTTTCGCTTTATGTTAGTTTTGAAAAAGAAATTAAAGTGAAACCTTGCTATATTTAATTTTTTTTTTCTTGTTAATTTGTGGCGGATATTTTGTATTATTTTTTAGTGTCTGTATGATTTTTTCCCTTTAATATCGTTCTTGTATTACTTTGATATCGCCTGTTTTTCGTTTTAACTGTTTTTTCTCTTTCGGATTTTCTTAAACTTAAGGTTTATGCTCCCTGTGCAAGTTTTCGGTATTTCACTTTTCCGCAATTTATAATTTTAATGTTTCATCATAACACGATCATTTTGCTACTAAATGGTAGCTGAGATTTAGCTTCATCTATTAACCAAATTGTATATTCGAATTTGCGTTGGATTGTTATCTAACCGAAGAATACTTTTCCGTGCAACAAATTCGGTATGCTCAGTAATATCATAATTTTAGATCTGAAACAACGGTCAAAGCTGCTGGCTTGTCGTAAAATCTCAGGTTTAAAAAAGGAATATAATCTTTAAAACTACAAATTTGGTCCAACATAGCAAGCGATGAACCTATTTTGCTTAATAAATTTCATCTTATTTTACCTGTTTAAGGGCGTGATCTCCCTATGTTTTATTGAAGAGGAGTTCGATAACAGAAGCAATTCTTCACTTTTGAAAAATCGTTTGAATTTTAATCGTAATGGTTCAGTGGAAATATTTGGACCGGTTGTATTAAGGCCGTATCTTGGGGGTGGGGGGGGGGTACCAGGTTTGAATCACCCCCTCCGGAAAATCGTCTGACTCGTAATAAAGTAACTACGATTCATATAAACAAAATTTGATGTGTTTTGTAAAGTTGTTTCTGTACCCCTCCGAGCAAAAATACCACCCCCGCCCCCGAAAAAAATCCTTGACACAGCCTTGGAGTATATCATTACTTCTTTAAACAACGGTGTACCATATTTCTCTGATCTTATTTTACCACATTTCTCTTAATTTTCCAACTAGCCTTAAATGATGTAAAAAAATAATGAATAAAGCCTGCGCTCAAATTTGCAGGAAAATAAAGTTTTAGACGTTGGTTGTGAAATAAATGTTAGTTGACTTCCGTAATTTTTTTTAAAAATGAATTAAAGATGATTTTTCCTCAAGTACAAATTTTTTGTAGTTTTATCTTCTTTATATTTAAAACTAGCTGTTGGGGTGGCGCTTCGCGCCACCCCAACACCTAGTTGGTGGGGGCGCTTCGCGCCCCCCCCAAGCCCCCCCGCGCGCGTAAGTCGTTACGCGCCATAATAGTTACGCGCCATTGTAGTTGTGTCCCTATGTCCCACCTGTGAATATAGATATATATATATATATATGGTTTTAACTACGTAAAACTTGCGAATATACAACATTCTTTGCTGTCCCATTGTCTTTGCATATAAATAGATTGTCAGGTTATCCCCCTGTTTCCCCCGGTGTCCCCGTTGTAGTTGTGTCCCTGTGTCCCGGTCGTCATTTATATTCCCTGTGTCCCGGGTCCCGGTCATCATTTGTATCCCGGTGTCCCGGTCTGTATATACATTCGTTTTTTAGTTTTGTTTTTCTCCTTTATTTTTTTCCTTTTTTTTTCTTTTTTAGCTTATTTAGATTTTTAGATTTTTTAGTTTTTTTTATTAGTTTTTAGTTTTTATTTCTTTTTAGTTTTTTTGTCCCGGTCGTCATTTATATCCCCCTGTTTCCCCCGGTGTCCCCGTTGTAGTTGTGTCCCTGTGTCCCGGTCGTTATTTATATTCCCTGTGTCCCGGTCGTCATTTGTATCCCGGTGTACCGGTCTGTATATACATTCGTTTTTTAGTTTTGTTTTTCTCCTTTATTTTTTTCCTTTTTTTTCTTTTTTAGTTTATTTAGATTTTTAGATTTTTTAGTTTTTTTATTAGTTTTTAGTTTTTTTTTCTTTTTAGTTTTTTTGTAGTTTTTACCTTCTTTTTAGTTTTGTTAATTTTTTTTTTTACTTGTGTCCTGGTCGTCATTTATACTCCCTGTGTCCCGGTGCTTTGTTGATTGCTAATCGAACATTCCTTTTGTCCTGGTCGCTTTCTCTTTGAGTGTCGTCATTTATTTTTTTCTTTTTTAGTTCTTTTAGTTTTTACCTTTTTTAGTTTTTTTT
Organism: Artemia franciscana; assembly: GCF_032884065.1. Classification (NCBI taxonomy): domain Eukaryota; kingdom Metazoa; phylum Arthropoda; class Branchiopoda; order Anostraca; family Artemiidae; genus Artemia; species Artemia franciscana. The sequence goes on along the minus strand of NC_088864.1, from coordinate 43,105,745 downwards.
TAGTTTTTAGTTTTTTTAGTTTTTTACCTTTTTTTAGTTTTTTTAGTTTTTTAGCTTTTTTATTTTTTTTATTAGTTTTTAGTTTTTTTGTAGTTTTTGCCTTTTTTTTTAGTTTTTTGTCCTGGTCGCTTTCTCTTTGAGTGTCGTCATTTATTAGTTTTTTCCTTTTTTTTTTTAGTTTTTTATTGGTTTTTACCTTTATTTTAGCTTATTTTTCAGTTTTTTCCTTTTTTTTAGTTTTTTTTTATTTTTTATTTTTTTTAGTTTTTTACCTTTTTTTAGTTTTTTTAGTTTTTTTAGTTTTTTAGCTTTTTTACTTTTTTTATTAGTTTTTAGTTTTTTTTTGTAGTTTTTGCCTTTTTTTAGTTTTTTCAGTTTTTTTTTTAGTTTTTTATTGGTTTTTACCTTTATAGTTTTTTTAGTTTTTTAGCTTTTTTATTTTTTTTATTAGTTTTTAGTTTTTTTTGTAGTTTTTGCCTTTTTTTAGTTTTTTCAGTTTTGACGTCACCTAATCCAGTTTTTTCAGGTGACGTCACCTGACACATCCATCCACACATCCATCCACACATCCACAGACAGACAACTTATTTTTATATATATAGATGTAAGAATTTAGTGAAATTAAAAAAAAATGTAATTCTATTTCTAAAAATGAATTACACGCAACCGTTTGGGATAGCCTTGGTAAAAGCTCATTATCTAGTCGCTAGTTAGCTAAGTATCAAAATACTTGGTGATATTACTATTTTACAGAGTTCAACGAGTTAAATTAACACAAAATCACAAATAAAACCCCTAGAAATATTGAAAAAAAGTGAATACTACTGTTAAGGAAGCAGACATTATATACAGCTTTTAATGATAGACTGGATATAGGAAGGAGCCAACCTACTGAGAAATTTGTCAAAAACAAGGAGAAGTTGACAAGTCCATTGTAAAAGAAAACAAAATACTATCAAACTTAAAAAGACTGGCCACCGGTTTCTAGTTTCTGTTTAACGGCACCCAAATTAGACCTTGCTTTAGTCTCTTATTAAAAAAACAAACATTTTTTTTTTACTGAAAGTAAGGAGCGACATTAAAACTTAAAACGAACAGAAATTACTTCGATTATGAAAGGGGCTGCTTCCTCATCAACACCCCGCTCTTTACGCTAAAGTTTGACTCTTTCTGTCAACTCTTCTTTTTAAAACAGTAAAAAACTTTAGCGTAAAGAGCGGGGCGTTGACGAAGAAGCAGCCCCTTTCCTATACGAAGTAATTTCTTTTCGTTTTAAGTTTTAATGTCGCTCCTTACTTTCAGTTAAAAAAACTTGTTTTTTTAATTTAATTTCTGAACGTTTTTGAATCAATGCATGTTTTGATTTTGGCTCTCCGCAGAGGAATAATTAAAACGAAATTTGTATTTGTATTTTTTTTTTTTTTTTTGGATAAACGGCTTTCTCATAGTTTTGATCGAATGATTTTGAGAAAAAAAGAGCGGGGGAGGAAGCCTAGTTACCCTCCGATTTTTTGGTCACTTAAAAAGGCAACTAGAACTTTTAATTTTTTACGAATGTTTTTATTAGTAAAAGATATACGTAACTTATAAATTAGCCTACGTAAGGAACTTTTATATTCTCATGTTTTTGTTACATATATGAGGCGGTTCACCCCCTCTTTAGTACCTCGCTTTTTGCACTAAAGCTTAAATTTTGTCCCAATTCATTAAGAATGACCCCGAATCACAAAAGCCGTAGAATAAATAGTTGAAATTACTAAAAATACTTTAGCGTAAAAAGTGAGGTGGAGGAGATGAGCCCCGCATATGCATAATAATTTCTGTTCGTTTTAAGTTTAATGCTACTCCTTACTTCCAGCTGAAAAAACTTTTTCATATTTTTTTTCATTGTTTTTTTTTTAATAATGCTAGAAAATCCTGCGCTCCCTTCATGGAAATTTTCTTCCCCCACGACAAATTCCTCGATACAAAGTTCCCCCAACATATCCCCCTCTTCTCAACCCCTCCCCTCACCCAAAAATCCCCCTGAAAATGTCTGCAAACTTCCCAATAACCAATACTATATGCAAGTACTGGTCAAAGTTTATAACTTGTAGCCCCCGCCCCAAGGGGACTGTGAGGGAGTAAGTCGTCCCCAAAGACATAATTATAAGGTTTTTCGACTACGCTGAATAAATTGGCTATCTCAAAATTTTTATCCGTTGACTGTGAAAATAATTAGCGTGTGAGGGGGCCTAGGTGCCCTCCAATTTTTGGTCACTCGAAAAGGGCACTAGATCTTTTTATTTCTGTTAGAATGAACCCTCTCGCAACATTCTAGGACCACTGGATCGATATGATCACCCCTGAAAAAAAAAAAAAAAAAACAACCCAAACAAATGAATACGCATCCGTGATCTGCCTTCTGGCAAAAAATACAAAATTCCACATTTTTGTAGATAGGAGCTTGAAACTCCTACAACATGGTTCTCTGATACGCTGAATCTGATGGTGTGATTTTCGTCAAGATTCTATTACTTTTACGGGTGTTTCCCCTTATTTTCTAAAATAAGGCAAATTTTCTCAGGCTCGTAGCTTATGTTGTGTAAGACTAAACTTGATGAAACTTATATATTCAAAATCAGCACTAAAATGTGATTCTTTTGATGCAGCTATTGGTATCAAAATTCCACTTACCACGTTCGTTACCACTAATTGTTTGATGAGATGCAATTTCCGTGATAAAGGGATTTTTTTTTATTGGGAACAGCTGAAATTTCAATAAAAACTCTAAACTAAACATTCAACATACACCTGTCAGAAAGTCATAAATTAAAAGTCAGTAATAGATTCTTAGGGGAATAATAAGTCTGAACAGCTAGAGGCAACTCTGTCAAAAGCGCACAGCACAACAAATGTCCTTTTGTAACTGCTTTCTATTTTCCCTCCTGTTTTGCCCCTTAATAAATGAGTCCGGATTTTAGTAAAATGCTGTTTAACGGGGCTTGACGTGACGTGGTAAAGCAATTTTTGCCAGCAAATTAATTTGGAATAATGATATTAAAAAAAGATTTATGACTAAACAATCACTAAGAATTATTACTATATAAAAAATAAAGATATTAGGCTACTAGACAATGTTAGTAATGAAACTTGAAATTTCTTACCACTTGTTTTTAGTTTCTGTTTAAGAGCACCCAAATTAAACCTTGGTATCGATTCTCATAAGATGCGATTTCCGTGATGCAGGGAATTCTGTTTATCGGGAACAGCTGAATCTTCAATAAAAATTCTAAACTAAACATTCAACATACACCTGTCAGAAAGTCTTAATTGAAAGCAAGCGATAAATTCTCTCTCTTGCTTCACCGATTGGGGGGAATAATATGTCTATAACAATTACAGACAATTCCGTCAGAAGCTCAAAACACCACGCATAGGCTTTTGTAACTACTTTCAAATTCCTTCCAATTTAGCCCCTAAGTAAACGAGTCCAAAATTAAATATTACTAGTTGGTAGGTTTTCCAATATGCAACTATCGTCAATGTCAAAGCGATCTTGGTATTAAACCGTAAGCAAAGAACGACTTTTGTCTGCAAACGTGTATTTCAAAAGTGAACAACACAAATGATCAAACAGTTCGTGGTAACGAACTGTAAATAAGGAGCGACCCGGCTCAATAGTGACCAAAACTCTATAAAACGGAATTTTGATACCAATAGTTACATCAAAAGAATGGCATTGTAATGCTGATTTCAAATATATAAATTTCATCAAGTTTAGTCCTACCCATCAGAAGTTACGAGCCTGAGAAAATCTGCTCCATTTTAAAAAATAGGGGGAAACACCCCCTGAACGTCATAGAATCTGAACGAAAATCACACCATCAGATTCAGCGTATCAGAAAACCCTACTGTTCAAGGTGCAAGCTCCAATCTACAAAAATGTGGAATTTTGTATTTTTTTGCCAGAAGCCAAATCAGGGATGCGTGTTTATTTTTTTTTTTTTATTTATTTTTTTTCCCAGGGGTGATCGTATCGACCCAGTGGTCCTAGAATTTTACAAGGTGGCTCATTCGAACGGAAATGAAAAGTTCTAGTGCCCTTTTTAAGTGACCAAAAAAATTGGAGGGCACCTAGGTCCCCTCCCACGCTCATTTTTTTCCCAAAGTCGTCGGATCAAAATTCTGAGATAGCCATTTTATTTAGCATAGTCGAAAAACCTTATAACTTTGTCTTTGGGGACGACTTACTCCCCCACAGTTCCCGTGGGAGGGGCTGCAAGTTACAAATTTTGACCAGTGTTTGCATATAGTAATGGTTTTTGGGGAGTGTACAGACGTTTTCAGGGGAATTTTTTGGTTGAGAGGGGGGTTGAGAAGAGGGGGTTATGTTGGGGGTACTTTTCATGGACGAATTTGTCATGGGGGAAGAAGATTTCCATAAAGGGGGCGCAGCATTTTCTAGCATTATTTGAAAAAACAATGAAAAAATAAATATGCAAAAGTTTTTTCAACTGAAAGTAAGGAGTAGCATTAAAAAATTAAAATGAACAGAAAATATTACGCATGTAAGGGGTTCACCTCCTCCTAATACCTCTGTCTTTACGCTAAAGCATTTTTAGTAATTTCAACTATTTATTCTACGGCCTTTGTGATTCAGGGGACAAAATTTAAGCTTTAGTGTAAAGAGCGAGGTATTGACGAGTGGGTGAACCCTCTCATATACATAATAAAAACGTACGAATATAGAAGTTTGTTACGTAAGCTAATTCGTAAGTTACATATATCTTTTACTAATGAAAACGTTCGTAAAAAACTAAAAGTTCTAGTTGCCTTTTTAAGTATCCCAAAAAATAGAGGGCAACTGGGCCTCCTCCCCCTCCTTTTTTCTCAAAATCATTCGATCGAAACTATGGGAAAGCCATTTAGCCAAATAAATAAATATGCAAATTTCGCTTTAATTATTCATCTACGGAGAACCGAAATCAAAACATGGATTAACTAAAAAACGTTCAGAAATTAAATAAAAAAAACAAGTTTTTTTAACTGAAAGTAAGGAGCAACATTAAAACTTAAAACGAACTGAAATTAACAGGTATATGAAAGGGGATGTTCCCTCTTCAACGCCCTGCTCTTTACGCTAAAGTTTTTACTGTTTGAAAAATTAGAGTTGAGAGAAAGAGTCAAACTTTAGCGCCAAGAGCAGGGCGTTGAAGAGGGAACAGCCCCTTTTTTTGCCATAGTAAAAAACGTGTTTTTTACTGTTTTACAGTAAAAAAGGTTTTTACTGTTTTAAGAGGTAGAATTAAGAGAAAGAGTCAAACTTTAGCGTAAAGAGCGGGCGTTGAAGAGGAAAAGCCCTTTCATATACGGAGTAATTTCATATAAGGAAGTATGCGCCTATTGCCTTTTCGTCAGTTGTACATCCCCCTCATCATGCCCTGAAAGTTTCCACTTATATTCTTAAGCCATTCATAAAATTAAAAATCTTTATTTCGATCTGAATGTTTAGCGTATAGAGCAGGGCGTTGAAGAGGGAACAGCCTCTTTCATAAACGGGGTAATTTCTGTTCGTTTTAAGTTTTAATGTTGCTCCTTACTTTCACTTAAAAAAACCTGTTTTTTGTTATTTAATAATACTAAAATAGACTATACTAATATACAAAAAATTGGTTCTGAGAAGTTTGAACAGTATTAAGTTTTTTAATTTTGTAATAAAAAAAAGGGTTTTGATATATTATTTTAAAACAGTGCAAATGAGATTCTAGTGTTTAATTCTTTTAAGAGGCTGGAATTTCTACCCTTATCTACTGTAATTTCGGCTTGTATTAACTTTACTTAATTGTTGATTTTAAATTTGAGTTCGTTTAAAGTTTAACTTGATTATTTATTCTAACTTCTATTCTTTTTAGGCTTAATTTATTAAATTGCATGAATGTCTCTTCGACTTTGTTTGATTCATTGTATGACTGTTTGAGCTATTGAAAACGTTTTTAAAATTACCTTTTTTGTTCTTTAATTTAAGAGGTTTTTTTTTTATTATGGTTTGACTATAGAAATATTTGCTACTGTTTTCAAGATTCTTTGATTAAGATTTAAATTGTTGGTTTTCTGAATCCAAATATTTAGTTAACATTTAGCGTAGATTTTAATTTAGATTTTAATTAGCGTAGACTAATTTAGTAAATATTTAGCGTAGTTTTGTGATTTTGTTCCTTTTTTTTAATTGTGTTTTCTGGTTGAATGGGAAATTTTCAATCATAACGATTGACGATTTACATGAGTTTCGGTCTATTCTTTTTAGGCTTAATTTATTAAATTGCATTAATGTCTGTTCAACTTTGTTTGACTCATTGTATGACTGTTTGAGCTATTGAAAACGTTTTTAAAATTACCTTTTTTGTTCTTTAATTTAAGAGGTTTTTTTTTATTATGGTTTGACTAAAGAAATATTTGCTAGTGTTTTCAAGATTCTTTGATTAAGATTTAAATTGTTCCAAATAAATCCAAATATTTAGTTAACATTTAGCGTAGATTTTAATTTAGATTTTAATTAGCGTAGGCTAATTTAGTAAATATTTAGCGTAGTTTTGTGGAATGACTTTTTGTTCCTTTTTTTAATTGTGTTTTCTGGTTGAATGGAAAATTTTCAATCATAACGATTGACGATTTACATATGTTTCGGTCTTGTATGGTGATTAAACCCTCTTTACTATCTGTATCCCTTTGACACCGCTGTATATTGATTTATTTCATTTTACAATTCTATTCGGGGAATCTTCTGAAGTTTTTTTTTTGCAACTCTTAGTGAGCTCAAATAGTCATGTATGTAAGTTATTTATAGAAGCGATTAGGTTTTATTACCTTTGTTCAAGTTCTGCTGATCTTAAAATAATCCTTTTTTTAAAGAAGCTTTTCTTGAACACTGTCCTCCTCCTTCCTAAAGGTTTAGTCTAAAACATGATACGGATTGGAGCAATTTTGTAAATGGGCTGAAGAAGGAATATACCGCTTTTTACATCATCATTCTCATGTCCTTCTGGCCCGAAGTAGTTGCCCATAATTTTGAGGCCGAAAGGATAAAAAACCGCTTACGTTTCTGCAAACAAATGCAGTTGGGTGTTAAAGAGGCCACAACTTACTTTATATCTTAAATCATAAAGATTGAAAATCTTTGTATTAATTTTGTTCAAATATTGTGCACTGTGCTATAACGTTCTGCTACCATTTGGTCGTCGATTAGGGGATTTTAGAGGCATAACAAAACTACTTTGGTGTTGCAAACATCATATTGCAAATTATTGTTTAATCCTGGTTTATTCAAGATGTTACATTCTTATATTAATTCTAAAAGATTGAGATTGGGTTTCGGAGTTAACGGTATTGGAAGCAGAGTATTTCTTGGAGAAGGACAGTATTTCTTACATGGTTTCACTTCAATCAACGTGCAGAGTGCCTACTCTTCTGCTAAAAAGTTGGCGGTGGAATGAAAGGTTGGGGTATGTTAGAAGGATCTGTATCTGGCTTTGGTTCCCAAATTATAAAGACTGAAAATTCTCGTTTGATTGTGGTTCAAATAAACTGAGAAAACTTAGCCAAATGATACCTTTCGAAGCACAAGTTGTAACATGCTTACCTTTCTATTAAGAAGTTAGTAGTGATGGAGAGCTGACATATCAGTGCCAACCATGCAAAAAGAGATATTCGTTGTTGTTTAAAGTGAGGGACTGTGATTCTCCAGTTAAAGTTTTTGACAATGGAAATTCGAAATGGTACACTTTTCATATCGATCCGTAGCCATTTTTGAGAAGGTTTCAGGCTCTTTTTCAAAATGTTCGAAAACTTGTTTTCACAAAAAAACTTTTACTACATACTTAAACCTCTGTAATAGATATCATTCATGAATCACCTTCTAAATAATTTAAATGATTTCTTTTCCCAAGATGTGTTTTAAAGTTTCGGTTTCTGTCTACTATAGTTTGCTCTTTACTAGGTTGCAGCTATTGCTGCAACCATAGTCTCAACTGATGGAAGAGTGGTTAAGAGGACATAATGGACCTTTCTGAATGTTTATTCGCGTGCAATAACCGTAGGAATACATGGGCAAGCAATCCTGAATTTATCATCGATTGCATAGTATACTAAAGTGTTAATGGGCTTATTTTGCCCCCCCCCCCCGCAGTTGGGATAAGTTTTATTCGATTGAATTACACAGGAATTGTACGTTTATTTTCAGAAATATCCTAGAAAACATGCTCGATGTGTGGGAATTCTCGATTTCATTTTATTTTAGAAATATCCACTTTAAGCCAGATAGTGATAACTAATATAAAACCTTGATACTAACTTTGCGACATCTAGAAAACATTGCAGATTTTTAACTGTAACGGCTACATCGCCTGGAATTCTGCTTCCTAAATATGAGCACATAGTCCATTATATAATTCATTTAAGACAAAAATATGAGCTAGTGCACTTTGATTTTGCAACAGACAATGAGAAGTGGATATGGAGGCTAGAATGATTACTATTTTTGATGGTTTGTCATTTTGACGCATAAACAGTATAAACAAATAAAATGATGAATTTTCTATTAAAAGCTGTGTATTTTGTTTTACCCCTTCAAAATTCCGTTGGGTAGCTTAACGATTATCTGTATATATTTTTGCGCAGATTATAAATCAAAGTAGTTTTGGATGTAAAGTTTCTTAATGAAAGTTTTGAATGTTAGAAATTAGAATTTAAAGTTTCTTGTTTATCTTGTAGTTAAACCACACTTACGGCTTTCCAGAGAATGGGACTCTTTTAGAAATATGTGTCGATTTAAGTCTGGAAGAATTTGTAGAAGAGCTGTTAAAAGCTAAAGTGGATCCGAATGTATTTAGTCAGATTCGAGAAAGAAGGCCGTTACATGCTGCAGCGGCAAAGGGCAATTTCGAGTGTCTGCGCAAACTCATGGACTATGGAGCTGAGGTGATTGTTCTTTTTATTTTTCGGTCTTTTATTTTGAACTGCACATTCCCTTTTCCAGAGCTTCTATTCTTAGCAATTTTATAGAAAAAAATTACTGCACCTGGAAATAATACAACCTGAGCTACTTGCAAAGAAATGAGGATAGTCATTGCTCCATTTTTTAACAACTATTTCGTGTAACAATACTTCCAATTCAATGAAAGCATCACTGTGTATAAAACATACAAGCCTGCATTAATTTAGTTGAGTGAAGGGTGTTTAAAAAAAAAACAAAAAAAACAATGATGTTGAAACATAAAAAGCTATTGAGAAAGTTTGTGAAAATAATCAATATCTTGGGGACAGGGCGGCACATATTTGAAGGTCTATATATGAGATGTAATTATTACAATGGAAGTCCAATATATATTGCATTATCGCAGATTTTGAATATCGATTACTATGTGCCTCAGTTCTCGAGTTAATTGTATGAATCGTCTACTCCAATTCTCTATAAAGTGGTTTTAGATTTAATATAAGAAAAATGAACTGGTTTACTTTAGAAACAACCTGAGTTTTAGCGTGATGGACATATTAGGGAAGGAAGACACTTTATAGCATACTTTTTATGAGTTATATTTGTACAATTAATTGTCCTTCTATAAATTGTCCGATCCTATAGTTGTCCAGTCTATAAATTGTCTATTTCTATAATTGTCCATTCTATAAAGGCTGGGGTTCGTGATACTTACTTAGTTTTTTAAATATATATTAATCTCTGGAAATATTAAAGTGCAATATTCAGCACTAAGCATGTTTTTCGATGACTTCCGCTTGTCTATAAAGTTACCTTGGCAATTTGTGTGGTTGACTTTTAACGGAAAAAGCAGGAAACGGATAATTTTGGCATTTTGGCACGCGACAATGTTAAAGAATTATTGATGGAACAAAAATGCTGAAATCACCAAGCTTGAAATGTGCATGATTATAAGTTGCACTCCGCGACCTCATGGGAAGCAGTTATTATTCCCTTTTTTTGTGAAAAAAGTCAAGAATTCAGATTTGTTAAACCTAAATAAAATATTTTTTAGTTCTTGATAATACCTGAAAATCCGTAAGCTACCTTGGCCATTTATATGGTATACATTTAATGGGATAAACAAGAATACCACGTATGCCACAAAGTTCACCACATCAGGTGGTGCACGCGCCACCTGATGTACCTGGTTTCTGAAAGTGGACGACACCTCAGACAATTCTTCCAAATATACATTATTTTCTATGCCAGAGCATTAAGCCATTCTAAAATAATCAGCCATAACACTAGAGACTGCAATGCACTATTCTGATGGACGAAGCTTGTTTAAGGAACAAAGCTTTTAGGATAAGAATTAATAGCGAAATCAACCATTTTCAATTGTGTGGCCTGTCTTGATGCTTGTAATATTCGTGGCTGATATAATTAATGAAAAAAACAAGTTCAAAACTGAAAGTAAGGAGCGACATTAAAAATTAAAACGAACAGAAATTACTCCGAATGTTTAAGGGGCTTATTCCTCCTCAACACCCCGCTCTATAGGCTAAAGTTTGACTCTTTCTCTTAACTTTGCTTTTTAAATAATTAAAAACCATTTCTGTTCGTTTTATGTTTTGGCTTATTCCTCCTGAACGCCCTGCTCTATATGCTAAAGTTTGACTCTTTCTCTTAACTTTGCTTTTTAAATAATTAAAAACCATTTCTGTTCGTTTTATGTTTTGGCTTATTCCTCCTGAACGCCCCGCTCTATATGCTAAAGTTTGACTCTTTCTCTTAACTTTGCTTTTTAAAACAATTAAAAACCATTTCTGTTCAATTTATGTTTTTGGCTTATTCCTCCTGAACGCCCCGCTCTATATGCTAAAGTTTGACTCTTTCTCTTAACTTTGCTTTTTAAACAATTAAAAACCATTTCTGTTCGTTTTATGTTTTGGCGTCGCCATTTTCTTTCATTTGAAAAAAAAAAGCACCAACAGTGCTTTACTTTCAAACAGTTGGTGGTAAGGAACTGTAGTAAGAAGCGACCCGGCTCAAGAGTAAACGAAACTCTAAAAAACGGTATTTTGATACTAATAAATACATCAAAAGAATTGGATTTGTATGATGATTTTAAATATATAAGTTTAATCAAATTTAATCTTGCCTATCAAAAGTTACGAGCCTGAGAAAATTTGCCTTATTTTAGAAAATAGGGGGAACGAGCCTGGCTGTCGATTTTGGTTGTCCGCACATGAATACTTAAAAAAAAAATTGTATATTAATTTTTTTTTGGCTAAATGGCTCTCGTGTCCTTTTTAAGAGTCAAAAGTGATTGGAGGGCAAGGAGCCCTCTTCGCGAGCCCATTGATCTTGGATCACACATCTAATCAAAATTTTGAGATTTCTTTTTCAATTTTCTTCAAAATAGTTGAATGGTCCAGTAACTATGTCTCTAGGGATATTGAGCCTGTCAACCCCCACAGTTAGGCAATTTGCTCATTATGCTCTAAAAATAAATTTTGATTTAAAAATAAGTCAAAAGGCACTGTTTGGATGCTGGTTTGAGTTGAAACTTTTAGGGCTACCACTATTACTACATCTGCTCTTACAATTTAACTAAATCGAAAGAGTGTAAGTGTATCCGGGCTGTCAAAGAGCATAAATGCAATTTTTAAGGAATAGTATTAAGTTTTATTTTCATGTGAACTTGAGGAGGTATAAAATTAAATTTGCGTCTAGATTTTCAAAAAGATGTGTGATGTTAGAAATTGCCAAAAAAATTTCTCCAACATTCCAATAGCAAGTCAAATTATGGATAGGAAAAACCTAAAAGATTTAAAAGATCATTTTCTGTTTCCATAAAAGACTATTAAACAATTGGGGATCACGAACTATAAGTAAGGAGCGATGTGGCTCAATAGCAGTCGAAACTCTAAGAAACAGAGTCTTGGTAAGAACAAATATATCAAAAGAATCCAATTTGGATGTTAATTCAGAATATATTAAAAGTTTAACGTTACCAATCAAAAGTAAAGAGCCTGAGAAAATATGCCCGATTTTTGAAAAAGGGGGAAACACCGACAAAACATCAATCTTAATGAAAATCACACTGTCAGATGCAGCACATCAGAGAACCCTATTTTAGAGGTTTCAAGGTCATACGAAAATTTCAGTTTTGTATTTTGGCCAGAAGAAAGATCTTGGATTCGGGGGCAGCTAAGCCCCCTCTCACCCTCTTTTCCCCCCAAAGGTGCCTGATCAAAATTGTGTGCTAGTTATTTTGTCCAGCATAGTCAAAGGACCTAATAACTATGCCGTTGAGGATGACTTGACCCTCCACAAGCCTGGGGGAAGGACTGCAATCTATGAACTTTGCCAATTATTTAAATACAGTATTGGTTATTGGTAAGTGTATCGATACTTTTCGGGGGGATTTTCCTGGTGGAGAGAGGGGAGGTGTTGAGGATCTTTCCATTTGAAAATCTTTATGGGGGAGGTGAATTTTCCGTAATGGGGGAGCCACATTTTTCAGGTATTATTTAAAAAAATCACAAATTAAATAAAAACGAATTTGTTAAACTGAAAGTAAGGAGCAGCATTAAAACTTAAGCCGAACAGAAGTTATTACGTATATGAGGGGGATGCTGGCCTACTCTCAATAACTAATTCTTTACGCTAAAGATTTTTATAGCTTTAAAACAAACTTATTAATCTAATTAAGCGGCCCTTGTGTTTCGGCCCTTGTGTTTCGGGAGTCATTCTTAAATAATTGGAACAAAAGTCGAGCTATAGCGTAAAGAGCAAGGTATTGAGGATGGGACACCCCCCCCTCATATATTGAATGATTTCCGTTCGCTTAAAGTTTTAATGTTGTTCCTTACTTTCAGTTGAAAAAAATTATTTTTTTTTATTTAATGTCAATAGAAAACAGTCACAAGCTAACTTAAAAAACAGTTTCCACAACATAAGATTTTCAAAGAAAATTAAAGAGTTCCATTAAACTGTAAATGAGCTGAAAGAAAGTAAAATAATCCTCCATGCGTAAAACTACCACAAATCATCATCAATAAACAAATGAAACCAAAAAAGAATAGAAATTACAGCAAATAAGCGAATCAAAGTTAAAACGGGCAGACATACAAAAAGAAAATTTAAAAAACAACAAATGAATGTTGACTGACACTTTAATATACATATACTGATAGTTGTTCTGTAATGTGTTAATAATTTTTGATTTGCAGTAGTTGCAAAAGAGAAACCATTTAAAGGAAAAAAAAATCAGCATAGTGTAAATTATGTTTTGGTATTCAGAAGGCTTGGGGGGATAATTTATTCGCTTTATAGCACACAAATTGACTCATGCAAAGTCAATAAACCATTTTGGAAAGCTCAAGAAACAACTTTATTTAAAAAAAAATCTTCAATTTTTTGGAAAAATTTACTCAATCTTGGCTACTATTCTTTGATAGTCCTCCAAATTTACTATTCTGATTCCCTATTCTCGAAAATGGGAAGTTTCTGCGGAGTTTCTTTAGTTTCTGAAAAAAGGAACTAGAGCGTTAAATTTACGTTTTAGTTATCCCTGTCACAATATTCTATGACTACTGTTTACTAAAATCCTCCCTTGTTGAAACAAAAAAAAAAAAAACAACAAAACGATCCCATAAAATATGTACCCGTGACCATGTTTCTTTGTAAAAAATTCAAAACTTTGAGTTTTGACACCCAGGAGCTTGGCATCTTGACATGTGGTTTTTGATACTGTATTTTTTTCCGAATTCGCTTCTCTTATTGAGAATGTTTGTCTTTGTTTTGATTTTAAAATTATCTTATGCTTCTAATTTATGTTTGTAACTTCAAACCCGATAAATTTTGCACTGTAAGTAAGAAGTGACTTGACCAAATTGTAACAGAAACTCTATAATAAAGAATTACTTAAATGGTAGTCATTTGAAGGAAAAATTATGCATGCCAAAAAAATGGTACAACATTTGCATGGCCTTAACAACAATAATAAGTTTATTGCCAAAGGGGAAGAAAGGAGTTCCAGGTATTTGGCAGCAATGAATGCATTGAAATGGGTTTCATTTTTTAATAAAAATACCAAAAAAGAAGCATTTTTCGATGAAAATACCCCCGAAAATAGAATTTTCAAATTCTAGGGGTGGAGACAGAAAATCAAGTGGTATATGCAAGGCCATATCCATGGGTAGAAGTATACCAGGTTGAATCTCACTCCCCCTTCTTTTAATTTTTTATCCGAATCTCCCATACAAACAAATTATTGATGTGTTCTTTGAAAAATTCAGCCTATAAATGGGCTGTTTAAAATATTTAGATTATAATGTGTATTAATGAATTTATAGTATCTGTTTCTGATTTATGATAATTTTGAAAACAAATTGTCGTGTTTTTTCTTTTTCCATGTGCTACATCTGAAGCACAGGCTATTCAATCTTTTCTCTGACATATCCGTCCCAAGCAATAAATTCAAATATTTACCAACAGAAATTTCATCTTAAACAACGTAATGAGACAAATTTTGGCAGCACTGCACAAAATTTAACAATTTTCAAAGACTAAGTTTCCTTAAATGGTAATCCTGTGATGAGATAATTATTCATGACCAATAAAATGGTACAACATTTGCATGTCCTTAACAACAATAATAAGTTTACTACCAAAAGTGGAAGAAAGGACTTCCAGGTATTTGGCAGCAATGAATACATTGAAATGGGTTTAAACACGGACTTCATTAAAAATATCTTTACAAACTCGAACTTGAAAAACTCCGAAATTCGAGTATTTCCGAAATAAAGATTCAAACGCTTTCTACGATTTTAAAGCGGTGGCATTTTAAACGCAGACGTTTTTACACTACTTGTAAAAAGCACAAAAATGTTAACATTGAATATGTCAAAACTTATAATATTTCATGTAACCAGGAATCTATTGACTTTCTCAAAACGAAAATTTTTTCTGCTACTGGATACGGAGAAGTTAGTAAAAAACAGAAGAATGTCTTATTGAAACTAAATTTTTCGCGATTTTTACGATCGACCAACCAGCTACTACCACTTACAACTGACTGCAGTACCATGCCACCTGAGGCCAATACAGCTGCGCATGCTCTTCCTCTGTCCCAATATATTCACCAGCTCCTTCTTTACACACTCCTGAGAAGTTCCAAGTACCCTTATATCTTTCTTTGTAACATCGTCATACCCATCTGCTTTTCGTTTTGCCATAGAAAAAGGAATATCTTTGGCTTTCTATCATCCTTCATTGGCTGCCCAATCAGAGTAAGGTTAAATACGCTATTTTCTCAACGAGTTTGACTATGATGTGGCTCGAGCCTAACTCTGTTGTCAAAACACTCGCAGAATAAAAGTGATTATGCCCAAATCTTGCATCAGTTATTGATAAGTGTTGGGCGATAATTTGATTAAACGATATATCCATATGAATATTTTTTACTTTCAATGTCCGACACATCTAAATCAATATTTTGGATCAGGCATTTGCTAAGATTAACTCTTGGTTTTGCGAGACTTCAAAAACAAAAATTGTGATCAAAGAGTAGGATACTTTGCATAACTTTTTTTTTAAGAACTCTGACAATGTAAAATGAAACAGCAATAAAAATGAAATAAAAAATAAAAATAAACAATAAACGAAACATAAATAAATATGAAGAAAACCCTTATTTGAAATTAACTCGGGATAAAGGAAAACAAATTACTGGCTATTTTTGGGTATTAAAAAAAGAAACATGACATTGTTTTCCCTGAGGGTCAGTCCCATTTTTAGTGGTTAACTCACCAACCGTAATAATCACTGTCAGAAGGGATACTGGTGGTGGAAGCTGAGATTAACTTCTTGGCAACCTCGTATAGGTATTTCTGAGATCTATGTTACGGGAGTTTTGAGTGAATAAGTTTCTTTTGGAACTATAGGCACTCTACTGAAAAACTTGGGAGCCGTGATAGATTCAGCTAATTGCGAAACATGCTTGGCATTGACAACTAAAACTTCGTCGCTTGAACCCCACAAACTGGCTTGAATCTATTATGACTGAATCACAGGGCATTCAGGTACTTGCATCTACTGATACAGATTGAGCAGCCAGCAAGGCTCTGCTATTTTACTTTCAAATTAGAGAAGATAAGTCAAGGGAAATATACATTTTCTTCAAACGAGGTTCTAGATATGCGGCCAGTGCCTCCACTTTTTTTCTGAAAATCAGTAACGACTCCAAGAAACTTGGGACATTATGGGGAGTTTTTTTTTAAGTCAGGGAAAAAATCAGGAGGTTTTAAACAGCTGTTTTGTCTCACATACCAGTTGTATTGTTGCTAAAAATGTCCGTAATAGAGAGACAGAACAAATTAGAATCGAAAATATGTTTTAGAGTCTTAAGTCCGGTCTTCACCTCCCGGAACTTCCGGAATCTGGACTTCCAGATAATTCTGTGACGTCTTCATCTTCTTGCATCTGGAATATGAACCGGTCCGAAAGTATATCAAATGATCCGGAAAAAAGGGCTCCTGAACTTCCAGATTTACGGAATTTTTAAATATCACAGAAGAAATTCAAACAAAAAATATCGGAAAATCTTGGAACCCAGATTCCGGAAGGTGAAGACTCATTATTTCTCCAAAATCAGCTATCAATATCAAACAGTTCGTGGTAACGAACTGTAGTAAGGAGCGACCCGGCTCAATAGTAACCAAAACTCTAAAAAATGGAATTTTGATACCAATAGCTATATCAAAAGAATCGCATTTTAATGCTGGTTTTAAATATATAAGTTTCATCAAGTTTAGTCTTACCCATCAAAAGTTGCGAGCCTGAGAAAATTTGCGTTATTTTAGAAAATAGGGGGAAACACCCCCTAAAAGTCATAAAATCTTAACGAAAATCACACCATCAGATTAAGCGTATAAGAGAACCCCATTGTAGAAGTTTCGAGCTCCTATCAACAAAAATGTGGAATTTTGCATTTTTTGCCAGAAGGCAGATCACGGATGCGTGTTTATTTGTTTTTGTTTTTTTTTTTTCCCAGGGGTGATCGTATCGACCCAGTTGTCCTAGAATGTTGCAAGAGGGCTCATTCTAACGGAAATGAAAAGTTCTAGTGCCCTTTTTCAGTGACCAAAAAAATTGGAGGGCACCTAGGCCCCCTCCCACGCTAATTATTTTCCCAAAGTCAACGGATCAAAATTCTGAGATAGCCATTTTATTGAACGTAGTCGAAAAACCTTATAACTATGTCTTTGGGGACGACTTACTCCCCCACAGTCTCCGTGGGAGGGGCAACAAGTTACAAACTTTGACCTGTGCTTACATATAGTAATGGTTATTGGGAAGTATACAGGCGTTTTCAGGAGGATTTTTTTGGTTGGGGGGAGGGGTTGAGAAGAGGGGGATATGCTGGGGGAACTTTCCATCGAGAATTTTTCATGGGAGAAGAAAACTTCCATGAAGGGAGAGCAGGATTTACTAGCATTATTTAAAAATAAATTAAAAAATAAATGTGAAAAAGCTTTTTCACCTGGAAGTAAGGAACAGCAATAAAACTTAAAACAAACAGAAATTATTACCCATATAAGGGGCTCACCTCCTTATGATATATAGCTCTTTACGCTAAAGTATTTTTAGTGATTTCAACTATTTATTCTACGGCTTTTGTGATTCAGGGGTCATTCTTAATGAATTGGGATAAAATTTAAGCTTTAGTTTAAAGAGCGAGGTACTGACGATGGGGCGAATCCCCTCATATATGTAATAAAAACATGAGAATACAAAAGTTCTTTACGTAAGCTAATTTATAAGTTACGTAAATCTTTTACCAATAAAAAGATTCGTAAAAAATTAAAAGTTCTAGTTGCCTTTTTAATTAACCAAAAAATCGGAGGGCAACTAGGCTTCGCCCCCGCTCTTTTTTTCTCAAAATCATTCGATCAAAATTATGAGAAAGCCATTTAGCCCCCCCCCCCCCAAAAAAAAAAACTGCGGAGAGCCAAAATCAAAACATGCATTGATTCAAAAACGTTCAGAAATTAAATAAAAAAAACGAGTTTTTTTTTTAACT
This sequence comes from Artemia franciscana, assembly GCF_032884065.1. Lineage (NCBI taxonomy): Eukaryota > Metazoa > Arthropoda > Branchiopoda > Anostraca > Artemiidae > Artemia > Artemia franciscana. Next base: position 43,087,701 of record NC_088864.1, on the reverse strand, counting down.
GAAAGTAAGGAGCGACATTAAAACTTAAAACGCACAGAAATTACTTCGTATATGAAAGAGGCTGCTTCCTCATCAACGCCTCGCTCTTTACGCTAAAGTTTTTTACTGTTTTAAAAAGAAGAATTGAGAGAAAGAGTCAAACTTTAGCGTAAAGAGCGGGGCGTTGATGAGGAAGCAGCCTCTTTCATATACGAAGTAATTTCTGTGCGTTTTAAGTTTTAATGTCGCTCCTTACTTTCAGTTAAAAAAAACTCGTTTTTTTTATTTAATAATATGATGAGGCGAAGCAAAAGTCGACGAAAAAGAGCAAGATTATTAAGGTTTAAAGTATTCTAAAACACATTTCCGACTAGACTTCTTCACTAAACTGTTTGTAATCAACCAACAAAGAAAGAAACTGGAAAATTGTTTTAAGAGGGTTTTTTTGCCTTTGTATTTTCGTCGTTGGATTGTCTTGTCTTCTGATGTACTGTAGTTTTTTTTTTTTTTACAGGAACAAGGAACAATGTTTCTTTCATATAAAACTTATATAAACTAAATGGTTTTATTGAAAGTAATCTAAAACTACTTGTTCACATAATCAGAACTATATTTATGAATACGAGTCACAGAACTCAGGCAGAATTTTTCACTATATCACACTGTAGCTAAAACTACTTGATCACATAATTTGAACTAGAATTATAAATACGAATCACAGTCAGAATTTTCACTAGATTTCACTGCAGCTAATACTCATCGTCAACAATCTTGTTTGCTCATTCTGGGGCCAGACGAGTTCGCGCTAAAGAAGCCGATTTCAAGTTAGCGGTACTATCTTCAGTAGTGGTTGCGGAAGCAACTAAGCCTTTCAGTAACTGCCTCATGCTCCCATCCAACACCAGAGACTGAAGTGTTCCCTTAAGCCTACTCATGCCAAAGTTTAGTCTGAAGTGTCGAACTAATCATAACTGTCGACAGGCAGTTACGTTTATCTGTTTTGACGTCTTTCAAAGTACTAAACAGTTTCTCCGCTAATACGTTCGAAAACGGTAGAGCGTACAAGTACTCAATGACAAGCCTCAGGTTACCAAACTTTGGTTTGCCGTTAGAGTGTTTTTGGGCAAATATAAGCCTCCAGTAGTCAGTTACTGAGAGTGAACTTCCATATTTGCCATTTGGCTGTCTTACAGAGCTCTGCTCTCTCCAATCTGTGTCTATCAGACTTTTGGACCAGGAGGGTAAGCTATATTTTGCCAAAAATGGTGCCAGGCTAGGAGGATTCAGATCCTGAGCCTGAACAGGGTCAAGTAGTTAGGAGAAGGCGAAAATGTCCGAGTTGAAAGAAAAGTGGTTTTTAATCTGGACCCCCACTTCCTTGTAAAATTATCTCGCTGTAGTATAAACCTTGTAAACTTCGTCGGGATTGGCATTTTGTTCATTACTAGACGCAAGAAGGACAGCCATTTCTGCTTCGGCATCTAAGCTGAGGTAGACCTTTAGCAGATCTACATAACGGGCTCTACATACCATCAATTTTCATCATGTCGGTACAGCTCTTTACTGCGCGAGCATTCATAAAGTTTTTCAACAGTTTCCACCGATTGATTGACTTTGATTTACATTCGGTAGAAAATAGGCGCCTGGGAATGGAAAAAGGCATTGAAGTCGTTTAAAAGTCCTAGCGCGTAGTCCACGAACATCATGACGATCCTCATAAATGGATTTTTCAGGGGACTCAAGACTAACTCACTGCCTTGAGTCTAATCCTCAAAATGGGAACTGGTAAAATAAAGGGTTAGGGTATTCCACTACTCTAGAATTTTGTGGAAACAGTTCTGTAGTGAAAGCCATCATGTTTGACCTGGTGCAAATATCTTGTGTACCGCAGTGTCTGAAAACAATTAAAATTCTTTTAGGGCAGCTGTACGCTTGGCACTCATATTGAAATGACACAAGATGAAACAGGTCTTCTAGAGTCTTCGTCAATTTCTTGCAGGCGCATGAGGCGCACAGTTGAATGGAATGACAATTGCACTCTACCATTAATAACCAAGGGTAGCTTTTTTGAATCAGAGTCGCCATTCAGTTGTTACAACCCATCAGGGCGTTCGTGGTATCACTACAGAACCCGACCCAATTCCGTAAAGGCACTTCACTTACTCTTAAAAACTTCAAAGTTTCCTCCAGTTTGATGAAAATGGAAACTGCTAATCCGTTTGAGCACTCCACAAAATCAATGACATGGATATCCGTTTCTATTTTGTTGTTACAAAAGGAAACAAATACAGCGAGATGTTTAACGGTTCCCACATCCGTCGTTTCGTCGATGACCAAGAAAAAGGTCTCACCTTCATTTCTTCGACAACTTTTTGCTTGTAGTAAGGAACGAGTCCCTGACGAACACCATTCAGAACTTTTGTTTCCCGAGACACACTTTATCAAGGGCCGATTTTGGTGACATTGCTTCCAGCAGGGGAATCAGCTGGTCCGAAAGGGAAAATGGCAGGTTGTTGCTGACCATGAATGAAGCAATTTTAGCTTCAGTCTCAAGCAAAGACGGAAAGTCGTCATGAACCATGTACACTGAAATAGCAGGCGGCATAGCTTTTGGGGTCACTGTGTTTTTAACATGCACAGAAGTACGGGCATGTGCAGTGAGATCTGTTTACCCTTTTTGTAGGGAAGCTCAGCATTGCACCACAAACAGATAGCAACTCCTTGCTTCTTTGAAAGCCAGCCTTTAAATTTATCTTCTATCTCCCAGGATTTCACATACTTTTGCTCGTAACGTTTTCCACTGTTCTTTTTCTTTTGGGTCTTGGGGCTTGGTTCCACAATCACCTATTCCTCATCTGAGCCACTACTGCTAGGAACAACTTTGATTTTCTTTTCAATTTTTCTTCTTTTTATATGCTGATCTTCATTGAAGTCAGAATAATCTGCGTCCGATATTTCGCATAAGCCTGGAAAGTGTTGTTTGTTACTGGACATACAATAGAATAGGGAATATAAATAGGGAATATTAATAAAATAGAGAATATTAAGAAATGCTTCGCAGGAGGAATTTTTGCAAAATTTATGATTAGATCTTCTTTTTGGGATCCAAAATAAAAGTAAGAACTATCAATGAAATCATAGATAAATCCTTTTGTCTGCGACCAGTGCTTCACACAACCTCTTCCGAGTTCCTGGCGATTATACCAATTAAATTACTGACTTCCAGTTATTATGCCGAATAAGTTTAGGCAAACAATATGTTCAGGATTACACCGAATTGTTTTGGTATCGAAAGACTACCGAAAAATATTCTTATTCGGTATAATTTTGTCGAAACTAGAAGAAAAGGTTGGATTCGTGGTAATTACCGAATTCTGAAAAGTACATCGAGTAAATTACCGAAACCCAACCATGATATCGAATTTTTTTGGACCGATAGCTTTTTCGAGATTCTATGTAGCCACCGGATTTCCATAAATATACCGAATAGTTCACTAAATAATCAATAATTTCACTAAATGTTCTTGCCAAATCCGGTTATATCTACCGAATACTGGCAATTATACCGAATCCCGATCATTATACCGAATAGATTTGTACCGATAACCTATTTGGGATTTTGTATAACTACCGAATCCCCGTAAATATGCCGAAAAGTTCTGCTGTTGGAAAAATCCCGAACAATTTTAGTGAATTTTGGACCTCCGGCCCAAAATTTTACCGAATCTCTAAAAGGTGAGGGGAGGGGGCTGCATCCCCACAACTCCCCTTGAGATGCCCCTGGTCCCTAGAAAGTGACTCCCTCTCTTCTGGTGGCTACCCTTGACTGGTCAAGGAGTCTTCAAAAAATAGCAAAATAGGGCAATAAGTTAGGGGGCGACTATTACGGATCGAATGCTTATAAACAAAACTGTCATTCTTAATCTCGATTACCACCTGAAATTACAGCTAAAACACAAGATAACCCCCTCCCCCAACCGATAATGGGATCCTGGAATGAAAATGACAGCATTGTTCCCGATCCTTTTTTCGTGTGTAAAGTATCGTTGTCTAGCACCTAGCTGGAAGTGCCAGAACTATCAAAAGTCGGGTTTTACTAAGATAGATGTTGCGATGGAATACTATGGTACTTGAGCAAGCCAAGACCAGACAAGCGTGATTAACTTATAAAAAATTATCATGGTCGGGACAGTGTGTGTGGACATGCTAAAAAGAAACTTCAACGGAATATGACTTTATATTACTGGTTGTCAAAGGACACAGTGGCAACAATGAAAAGTATTTCCGACGAAAAAACGGCTGCTGCGTGCCGCCGTTTAAACGGCGTGGCTTCTGGGTCTACACCAAACTCCTCACAGAGTGCCCAGAGCCAATCCAGTTCTGTTAATGATTATCCAGAGCATCTGTTCTTTATTCCCACAATGTTACATTCCAATCTCTCCAGTCTAAGCTGGTCACATATCCCCCCCCCCTAAATAGCTGTCGGATCCGGTCCGGACATGAAAAAGATCACCAGAGACATGTTCTCTGTTCAATTACTAAATTTCACTCGGATCTGATCACCAGTTCCAAATTTATGCATGACTCAATATTTCGAATTCCCCCTTCCACCACTCCCCCACGACCATCGGACCGAGTAAATTTGGATTTACATGTCAGTTTGATCGGATACCTGATACGCCTATCCCTCCATTCTAACCGTTTTCCGAGATTTCCGGTCTCCCCAAAACAGAATAAAACAACACATTTTGAAGAGCAAAATAATACACTTAGAGCACAGTGATATATAACTTAGACTTATCGGCATTTTGAAAACAGATTCGCCCCTTTGAAAACAGATTTGGTATGGCTGGCTTTGGCCTATATCTTAAAATCCATCCTCCTATATTTTGAAGCAAATTTCGCCGACACTCGAAATCGTTATTTTGATATAGGCTAGGCTATTAGTCTGGCGAATACCGGATATCCATAAACCCGTAAGAATTAGTATTTCGAATTTGCACTACAGAATCCTTGAACTGGCAACAGGTTAAGAATTGATTTCAAGTTAAAACATGTTATTTTGGTAAAAAAAAAAGAAAAAAAAACAGATCATATAAGCAGAAAAGCCGCCTCCCCCTAGGACAGGTCAGTTCCCTACTTCTTGGGTTGCCCATGTACATGGATGTATAATTGTCCAGTTCCAGTAAACTTGGTACTTACCCTTAAAAAAAAATCCTGTCACGTAAGGTAAGCCACGTCCTTATGGTGCACAAATTATCCAGTGGAAATGAACTATATGAGCTGACTGATCAGATCAGATGAAGTTATGAATTGAGAATCAAATCAAATCAACCCCTTAAACCTAACAATGGTCTCTCACGGGACAAGCTGCCGACTAGGTCATTAATTAAGGTCCGCAGTAAACTTTCGTGTATCAAACACGGCCGGTGGCTTTGAAATCTCCCTTTTACGGGCAACAAAGACATATTTTGCATTTTACCAGACAATCGCGAAAGATCAGAAATCAAACTTGATCAGAGCTCAATTCAAAAGAAATCGGGAGGTTATCAAGAGAAAATCAGTCGGGAGATTTTCCAAAAAGTCGGGAGATCTCCTGATAAATCGGGAGGACTGGAAGCACTGTATACGGCAATCGTGAGGGGTTTCACCTGACCAAGGTTTTAAAACTTAGGGGGTATTTTGTCCAGCAAGCCTTTCAGAATTCCTCAGCAACAGTGTCCACCATGATTAAACGTGGTTTGAGTTGTGGGGCAGACTAAGCCAACTTATGGATACAGATATGCACGCTATGTTTCTGTATGTATGAGTCAATGGATTGAATACGTTATTCTTATCCTTCTCAGCCATTTTCTAAATAACTTTGTATACTACTTGTATTACTTACAATTCAATACAGTACCAAGCCCTCCTGAAGGAAATACTTCTATGCACACCCCCCTCTATGCCAATATATTCAAAGCCTCCGAGTTTACACCCTTCTAAAACAGCTCAAGTTCACCTTAAATCTTTCCGTACGACATCCTCTAGATCATGCAGGGAGGACCTACTTTTCTACATTGGCACAAGGACGATAACGACAAGGATGACCTTTGGAAATATATTATCCAAAGGACACGTCCTAGCTATCTTAAACTTTCTCTTGTTATGTCCCCTAGAAAGGGGATTGAACACCATTTTTTGTACAGCTTTTTATTTAAAATCCGGTTGGATCAGTCAGGTCAGGTACCCAAAACGCTCCGTTGGCAATTTCTCTGCAAAACCAAGTAAATCCTCCGTCTTTCGGAGCGCCCACACCTTGGAACTACAATTGATCACTGTCATCACTGTAGCTTCCAATATTCTAATCTTGGTTTACAAACTTATCTTCCTATTCTTCCAAACTTTTTCAACTGTGAAAAACCGCCCTTGCCCTTGGCTATTCTACTTTAAACATCCTCATTGCGCCCACCGTCTTGACTAATAATACTACCTAGGTATGTGAAGCTGCCGATCTGATTGATGCTCTCGTTACCCAGTTTCATCTTCACTTATCCCTAGTTTTAGCAATTTAGTCTTCTCACCATTAATTTTCAAACCTGTTTTTGCTCCCTGAACTCTTGAAATATCCAAAAGTTCATTCAAATTGCCAATATTATATCTTAGATGCTGAATCATCAGCACAATTTAAGTCTAAGAAAATATTACTTCCCCAGCTGATTCCATATTGGAATCAGTTGCCCCATTGCCTTTACTGTGCTCCTCAGGACAGAGTCCATCAAAATGATTAATGTAAATACAAATAGAACGTAATCCTATGTAACTCCTAGTTTAATATGAAAATAACTACAAACCTCACTTCCTATGAAGAAATGAGGGTTTGAAGCTGCAGAAAGTGTAGTTTTGCCATTAAAACAACTGCATCCCTTTTGGCTTCCTGCACTTAAAATCCGGCTTCCTCAAGTTTCCCAGCTGTCAGATTTACTTATTGCCTGAGTAGGAGAGAAAATCTTCTTTCTTTCGAGCAAGATTCATGGCAAAAGTGAAACTGATGGTAGGGCACTGTTTTCCTTTCGTTATTTTCCAGTGGACGCGATCTTTGATGGTCGATCCGCTTGCACAGCCGTCACAAAGACGTCATCTAATGCGAAATATTTCTGTACAAAAACTACGTAAGAAGAAGCTACCTCTCCGTAAGTGAATAAAGTGCCCTTTCCTCAACCGCAGCAATGTCATTCTCGTGTATAGTACATAGTGCTGGTGTACCAGTTAAAGCTTTTTCGTTGGCTGAATCAAATGCTTTCCCATAATCTATAAAACTGAGGACTAAAGAGGTTTGATAAATCCGGTACTTCTCACTTATATTAATCTAAGAGTAAAAATTCGGTTGACGCATTTAGGAAGGCACAGAGTCCCTTCCTAAGACCCCTCTGTTCTTCTCTTAAAATTTGGTCTACAACATTTCTAAATATAAGAATTGGTAATTTGCTTCGTAGAGAACCAAGCTAATGCGTCTATAATTATCTCAATATTCTTATCACCTTTTTGCCGAGGGGTTTAATTAATGTTTTCCTAGAATTGCTAGGTCACCCTTATCACCTTTTTACAGTGATTTAATTAAAGCTTTCTTGAAATGGCTAGGTTTTCCTACTTCTTCAAAAACCAAATTCACAATCTTCAGTGTTTTATCTCTAACTTCACAACCGTAATGTTTAAAAGACTTATTCACCGCACTATCAGCACCTGAGGTTTTACAATCTTTTAATCCTTTTAGTAGTCAACTGTCACAAATTCTTCCTAAAAAATAAATCTTCTTTCACTTCCAAAGTGTCACAAAAAATTTTCAGTCATTTCCATATTTTTTCTACTAACTTTGTCACGGTTTAGCTTGTTCCCAAATGTTCTGCCCATCTCTTTAATCCTTTCCTTATCAATAATTGTAGAACGTGCCCATCTTTAACTGGGACAGGTCCAAATAGACTATTCCTTTACAATTTTAACATACCAGTAGAATATTTTACTCTTATGGCGTCTGATTACATCGTATAGATCTTACAGCAATTTTATCCATTTCAGACCTCTTTTTTAGATCTCCTTAATTCACATTTCATATCCTTTAATTCATTTTATTTTCATATAAATATTTTTCTTACATAATTCTTATGAAAACACCACATTCCTTCTATTAATTAAATAAAAAAACAAATTTTTTTTTAGCTGCAAGTAAGGAGCGAAGTTAAAAGTTAAAACGAACAGAAATTATTCCGTATATGAAAGAAGTTGTCTTCTCTTCATCACCTCGCTCTTCACGCTAAAGTTTGACGCTTTCTCACATCTCTACTTTTAACACAATAAAAACTTTAGCGTAAAGAGCGGGGCGTTGAGGAGGGGACATCCCCTTTTATATACGGAATAATTTCTGTTCGTTTTAAGATTAAATGTCGCTCCTTACTTGCAGCTAATTTTTTTTTTTAATTTAATATCTGAACGTTTTTAAATTATTTCATGTTTGGATTTTGGCTTATCGCACATGAATATTAAAACAAAATTTGAATTTTTTTGGCTAAATGGCTTTCTCATAGTTTTGATCGGCGGTTTTGATAAAAAAGGGATGGGGGAGGAGGCCTAGTTGTCCTCCAATTTTTGGTTACAACTAAAACTTTTCATTTTTCTACGAACGTTTCTAATAGTAATAAATATACGTAATTTACGAATTAACTTACTTAACGAACTTCTATATTTGCATATTTTTATTACCTATATGAGGGGGTTCGCCCTCTCGTCAATATCTTGCTGTTTATACTAAAACTTGAATTTTGTCCCAATTCTTTAAAAATGACCCCTGAGTCGCAAAGGCTGTAGAATAAATAGTTGAAAATACTAAAAATACTTTAGCGTAAAGAGCAAGGTATTGTGGAGGTGACGGACCCCCTTATATAGGTAATAATTTCTGTTCATTTTATGTTTTAAGGCTGCTCCTTTACTTCCAGCTGGAAAAACTTTTATTTATTTATTTTCTTATTGTTTTTTTTTATAAATAATACTAGAAAATCCTGCGTCTCCTTGATGGAAATTATCTTCCCTCATGGAAAATCCCTCCATAGAAAGATCCTCCCAAGTAACAAAATGGCTTAAGAAAATGGCTATCTCAAAATTTTGATCCGGTGACTTTTTGAAAAAATAAGTGCGGGAGGGGGCCTAGGGGCCCTCCAATTTTTTGATCACTAAAAAAGGGCGCTATAACTTTTGATTCTCGTTAGAATGAGCCCTCTCGCGAAATTCTAGGACAACTGGGTAGATGCGATCACCCCTGAGAAAAGGAAACAAACAAGAAAATGAAAAAAAACAAACAAATAAACACGCATCCGTGATCTGTCTTGTGGCAAAAAATACGAAATTCCACATTTTTGTAGATGGGAGCTTGAAGCTTCTACAGTAGGGTTCTCTAATACGCTAAATCCGATGGTGTGATTTCCATTAAAATTATATGACTTTTAAGGGGTGTTTCCTCTATTTTCTAAAATAAGGGAAACTTTCTCAGGCACGTAACTTTTAGTGAGTAAGACTAAACTTGATGAAACTATATATATATATATATATATATATATATATATATATATATATATATATATATATATATATATATATATATATATATATATATATATATATAATCAGCATAAAAATGCAATTCTTTTGATTTAACTATTGGTATCAAAATTTCTATCTATTGAGTATCTATTTTTAGAGTTTCGGTTACTATTGCGCCGGTTAGCTCCTCACTACAGTTCGTTGCCGCGAACTTTTTGAACATTAACCATTGTCACTAATATTCATATATAAATTTCTAGCTTTCCTCCCTGAGACCCCATCAGCGATTTCACAAACTTTTTAACCAAGATTATTCCATCCATCTTCTACATTGTAGAATTTTAGACGCTCCATTTTTGTATTCAAAGGTTCCTGGAAATCTCTTTCAAATTCTCATCCTGGAGTCTGTCAACGACATTGCTTCCCGAAAAGTAGCTACCCTTCCTAATTTTTAGTTCAGGTTAACCCTAGACACTACTAGATGGTACATGAAGACTTTTAACAGGAATAAAATCAACCCTATATCCCTAAACATATTGTGCCAATCCTGCTAGTTTTGGTTTTTGATAACATGATAAAGTTAGCAGTTTCATGATCATGTAAATACCATCTTAACTTATGGGCCCTTTAAAGGCCCCTGGATATATACCACACAATTTTGTATGTTAGAGCTTTTCTTGTGGATGTTCACTGATAGAAGGCAGGAAAAGCTGGAGAAATCAGAAATTTTCAAAAATTGTTTTCGATTTTATAAATAATGAAATAACGAAAAGTTATTTATTATACAAAAAATCTGAATAAATTCAGAAATAGCGGAAAAGATCCTGAACAAGGGACGCGATCGAAATGAAAGTGATTCTGTTAAATTGTATTTGTACTGGAACCCAGACGAGGGGGGGGGTTCTGAGGTCTGTGGCCCCAATCCCGAAAACCCAGTTTTGATTTTCAATATGCGCTTCCTTATTCTTTTTTGTTCTGGAGGGGGGGGGGAGTGATAGTATCGAGCACAGAAAATTCGGCTCGTTCGAGTGACAATTTTTAGTTCTAGTAGCCTTGTTCATTTCGTGGTAACCTTGTTCAATTCAAAAAGTTCATGGTTACGCACTATAAGTGAGGAGCGATGCGGTACTATAGTAATCGAAACTCTAAGAAACAGATTCCAATAACAATAGATACATCAACAGAATTGAATTTTGATGCTTATTCAAAATATATAAAATTCATCAAGTTTATGCTACTCATCAAAAGTTACTAGTCTGAGAAAATTTGTCCGATTTTTTTAAAAAGGAGAAAACCCGAACATCAAGTAATCTTAATTTAAATACACCATGAGATTCAGCATGTCAGATTACCCTGTTGTAGAGGCTTCAAGCTTTTAAATACAAAGTGTCGAATTCTGAATTTTCTGCCCAAAAGAAAGATCACGGATGGGTGTTTATTTGGTGTTTATATTTGATGTATTTTTTTTTTTTATTGAACCAGTGATATTAGAAGATAGGAAGGATTCATTTAAACGAAAATGAAAAATTCTAGTGCTCCTTTTAAGTGGCCAAAATATTGGAGGGCAGCTATTCTCCCTTCCACGTAGCTTTTCTTCCCAAACTCGTCCAACCAGAATTTTGAGATAGCCTTTTATTTAAACATAGGCGAAAGATCTAATAGCTATGTCTTTGAGAATGACTTGATCCCCCCAACCCCCAGGAGAAGGGCTGAAAGCTGTGAACATTGCTCACCGTTTACGTATAGCGTTGGTAACTGGGAAGTATGCATAGTTTTTTGAAAGGAGGATCATTCTGGCAGGGGGAGGGGGCATGTGGGAGGATTTTTCCATGGTGGAACTGGGGAAGGGAATTTTCCGTGTGGGGGAAGGGAATTTTCAATGGAGGGGGAGCAGAATTTCCTGACATTGCTAAAAAGCCGATCTGAAATTAAAAAAAAAAACAACAACAAGTTTATTCAACTGAAAGTAAGGAGTAACATTAAAGCTTAAAAATAACAGAAACTATTAAGTATATAAGGGGGTTTACCCCATCCTCAACACCTTGCTCTTTACGCAAAAGCTTTTTTGTTTGATACTTTTGAAAAAGGTTATTATTCTAATTAAACAGCCCTTGTGTTTCAAAAGACGAATAGTCAAGCTTTAGTTTAAAGAGCAAGGTATTGAGGAGGAGTAACCCCCAACATATGTTTAATAATTACTGTTCGTTTTTAATTTTTAATGTTGCTTCTTACTTTCAGTTAAAAAAAATAGATTGGACAACATTAAAGAGCTGAATTGAAGCATAAAAACTGTATTTTTATGTCCAAATTGTACTGCGTATCTTGAAAAGTCGTTCAGATCAATTTTGATCACCGACATTTGCGCAGTGGGAGGAGAAGGGGATACAGCCCATGCGTCGATTTGATGATTTTAACTATTGTTCTATAGACTCCGTGATGACTCTACTGGTCCCTATACAGCTTACCCCCAAACTATTTACTCCCAAACTATTAGGAATGGAACACCGACATAAATTACATCACCATAACTATAACTAAAATCCTCCTACATGTTTTTTCACTTATTCTTGAAAGTAGAGCAAATACCACAAAATGTGCAATATTTCGTGGTCTTTCATTGATAATTCAGCATCGAACGGGTTTTTATGGCACTTGGTATTTACCAACTGACATATAGCGATCGCCAATTCTGTCGGTCTGTCTGTTGGCCTGTCTGTCTTTCGGTTCCGGTTTTGCTAGTTTAGGCACTTCCAGATAAGCTAGGACGATGAAATTTGGCAGGCGTATCAGGGACCAGACCAGATTAAATTAGAAATAGTCGTTTCTCCGATTCGAGCATCTGGAGGGGGGATGTTAATTCGGAAAAATTAGAAAAAAGAGGTATTTTTAACTTACGAACGGGTGAACGGATCTTAATGAAATTTAATATTTAGAGGGACATCGTGCCTCAGAGCTTTTGTTTATAATCCCGACTGGATCCGGTGACATTGGGGGAGCTGGAGGGAGAAACCTAAAATCTGGGAAAACGTTTAGAGTGGAGGGATCGGGACGAAACTTGGTGGGAAAAAATAAGCACAAGTCCTAGATACGTGATTGACATAATTGGAACGTCCGCTCTCTTTGTGGGAGTTGGGGGGAGGGTTAGTTCTAAAAATCTAGAAAAAGTGAGGTATTTTTAACTTACGAAGGAGTGATCGAATCTTAATTAAATTTCATTTCTAGAAGGACTTCGTAATTCAGACCTCTTATTAATCCCGATAGGATGCAGCATCATTGGGTGGGGGGTTGGAGGGACTGGAAATCTTGGAAAACGCTTAGAGTGGAGAGATCAGGATGAAACTTCATGGGAAGAATAAGCACAAGTCCAAGATACGTGACTGACATAACTTGACACGATCCGCTCTCTTTGGAGGAGTTGGGGGAGGGGGGAATTCGGAAAAAATAGAAGAAATGAGGTATTTGTAACTTACGAACGGGTGATCAGATTTTAATGGAATTTGATATTAGAAGGATCTTGTGCTTCAGAGCTCTTATTTTAAACCCCGACCAGATCCGGTGACACTGGGAGGAGTTGGAAGGGGAAACCGTAAATCTTGGAAAACGTGAAAATTGAGGCATCCTTATCTTACAAATCGGTGATCGGATCTTAATGAAACTTGATATATAGAAAGATTTTATTTCTTAGATGCTCCATTTTCAATTTGAATTGGATCCGGGGAGATTGGGGGTTGGAGCGGGGAAACAGAAATCTTGGAAAACACTTAGAGTGGAGAGATCGGGATGAAACTTGATGGGAAGAATAAACACAAGCTCTAAATACGTGATTGACACAATTGTAACGGGTCCGTTACCTTTGGGGGACTTGGATGGATTTCCAGTGCTTTGGCGAGTTCGGTGCTTCTGGACGTGCTAGGACGATGAAAATTGGTAGGCGTGTCATGGACCTGCACAAATTGATTTGATAACAGTCGTTTCCCCGATTCGACCATCTTGGGGGCTGGAGGGAGAGGAAAATTGAAAAAAGAGGTATTTTTAACTTACGAATGGGTGATCAAACCTTAATGAAATTTGATATTTAGAAGGACCTCGTGTCTCAGAGCTCTTTTTTAAAATCTCGACCGTATCTGGTGATATTGGGGGAGTTGAAGGGGGAAATCTTGGAAAACGCTTAGAGTGGTGAGATCGGGATGAAACTTGTGGGAATATTCATCCTATATACATGATTGATATAACCGGAACGGATCCGCTCTCTTTGGGGGAGCTGGGGGGCGTTAATTCGGAAAAATTGAGGTATTTTTAACTTAAGAACGGGTGAGCAGATCTTAATGAAATTTGATATTTAGAAGGGATTCATGTCTCAAAGCCTTAATTTTAAAACCCTACCAGATCTGGTGACATTGGGGGAAGTTGGAGGGGGAAACCGGAAATCTAGGAAAAGTTTAGAGTGGAGATATCGGGATGAAACTTGGTGGGTAGACTAAGAAAATGTCGTAGATACGTGATTGACGTAACCGGACTGGATCCGCTTTCTTTGGGGGAGTACTTTCACAATCAAAATTGTGAGACAGCCATTTTGTTCACAATAGTCCAAAGAAAATATAACAATGTCTTCAGTATGGACACGACTCCCTGGAGCCCAGGGGCAAGGGCTGTAAATTGTGCCCTGGGCATATAATGGTGGGGCTTATTTGATTAAAAGTTGGAAGTTTTAGTGACTTTAAGACTCAAAAGTGAACGGAGGGCAACAAATACTTTATCACAGTAAAGTATTTGGGCAGTTAAAAGTCAAAAAATAATTCTTACTTCCTAATATGCAGAATAATTGTACCTAAAACATTTTGCATTCAGACCCGCTAAACTTTACCCTCCCCCCCCCTAATATGCAAATATATAGCCCAAATTCGTTTCTAAAGTAACGAAGAAACTGGTTGGTTCTCAAGTTTACGCATCACAAACTTGAGCAAGTGGCATACAATACACAAGTGCTTTGGCGAGTTCGGTGCTTCTGGACATGCTAGGACGATGAAAATTGGTAGGCGTGTCAGGGACCTGCACAAATTGACTTGACAAAATCGTTTTCCCCGATTCCACCGTCTGGGGGGCTATAGGGAGAGGAAAAATTAGAAAAAATGAGATATTTTTAACTTGTGAGTGGGTGATCGGATCTTAATGGATTTTGATATTTAGAAGAATCTCGTATCTCAGAGCTCTTATTTTAAATTCCGACCGGTATTAAGCCTCTGATTTTTCCTTTCAGATCAATCTATTGATTCTTAGAATTTTGCTAGAGCTAATTCTATATGAGCTCTTGGTTCTTCCGACCTCGTCACAAGTGCCATATGGGCTCTTAGCTCTTGTTTGGATGGCTTTTGTCAACACGTAAGATAATTTCCAACTTAGGTCATGATGAGGGGTTTGACTGTCTTAGAACTAAGTATGCTTGCCTTCTTTTGCCCATAACAAAAATTGTCTTCCTCTTTATTACATTTTCAGACTTCCAACCATGATGCAATACATTATTGACCGATAGAAATTCATTCACATCTCAAATATTTAGTTTCTATGATTAACTGCTTTATAAGTGCATTGTCTTTTTTTAGCAGACGCACGAAATCTTGTAGCTTCTGTGCAAAATTAGAATAATTAATGTAGTTATAAATGCGATGATAATTTCTTATCCACAAAGTGTGACTAAGGCCATGCCCTGAAGAGGGGTTGCAAGGTTTGACCCCCCCTCCGACGGAAAATCCTAGATACAGCCTTGAGTATGATGCACATAAAAAGGAGAAAGCAGCACAAATTCGGCCATTAATTGTTACCACATCAAACGCCCTCAATTGCAAAAGAAATAATTTTGATTATAATGTCAGCCGCCAAATGTATTCTCCGAAACTGGAAGGCCCGACGCATTATCCTGGGATATAGGTTGTAATCACTTCTTAGATTTAACTTATGTGTCTCTATTCAATCTAACATAACTACAGTGTTTTTACCCATGCCCGATTTTGAGAACAAAGCTAACCTTTGACTTTTCTCACGATACTTAATCCATATAGAAATGTAGCCAAAATTTGTCCTTAAAGAAAATTCAAAATCGTGAGAAAGGTTAAGTGCAAGAAGTTTTTTTTTCTTTAGTATCTCACTTTTCGTATCCCTGTTTTAAGTTTGTTTTGATTTCTTTTTCTTAAAACCTATACTATGAAGCTTCTTCAAAGTATCAGAAGTCAAATAGTTTGTTTTTTTCAATGCCTTGATAATTTTGCGAGATCCTAGCTGAAGCTAGATCTTGCGGAATGGCATTAATCGTAGAATGCACAAATTTATTTATTAAAATAATGCATTTTTAAGATACGTAAAGAAAGTATTTTTCCTGGACAAATTACATAATACGCAACTCCAACGTGCATCCGTATTCGTTGAACAAGCCATCTTTTTTTATTATTAAATTGTTGTTCCGTAAACAGTTTAGGTCGGCTTTTTGCAACTAGATTGCGATACGGCAACCCATTAAACCTTATAAACATATTTCAGAAACCTCATAAGGCTTACTATTCTATTTTAACATCGTCGAAATAACGTCTTTGACGATTAATTAAAATTTCTGTGACGTGGGCCCTGCACCTCCTGCTGAAATGGCAAGATTTTTTGTAAAATTAATTAGAAATCGGTCATTTAGTCAACCTAGGATTCAAAGCCCCTAAAATAAATCAATAGGTTCTCCTCTTTTATTAGTGACGCTATATTGCTTCGGATGACACATATAGGGGGTATGCTTGAAATTGCAAATCTCTCAAGACGTTGGTATTTATTATGTACACCTGGGTGTTACGTAATACTATTGGGTATGTTTTTTCTTCAAGATTTCTTTGGTTGTTATGTAAAAATTAAATGTTTAAGAACCTAAGGGTAGGGCTCGCCAGTCAAGTGGGGAAACCGCCGGTTGTAAAAAATTAATCCCCTAGAGAGAAGAGTGGTAACCTAGAAAAATATACAACAAGAAAAAGATTGTTTTCGATTTCGAAACATTTTTGTTTTCGAAATCAAATGCTAACAATCTCGCTCTTTTTTCGCATCAAGACGTTTTTCTTCATGACATTCTTCAAAACATTTTTCCAGATGTTTTTAAAGACATTTTTCTTCAAGAATTTTTTCTTCAAGGCTTTTTCAATAAGTTTCAAGGCAGACATTTTTTTAAGTCTTTTTTCTTTAAGACGTTTCAAGATATTTTTTAAGAAATTTTTCTTCAAGACGTTCTCGTCAAGATTTCTTTAATAATTATCTATTCAGGTGCCAGTCAAGTGGGGAGGCCCGGGATGTAACTGGGAATGACACACGTGGACGTTACGTGATACTTTAAGAGATGTTTTTTCTTCTTCAAGGCCTATTTTCCTTCAGCGTTTATTTTTTTCAATTTTTTTTCTTCAATACGTTTTTTCTTCAAGATATTGTAATTTTTCAAGACATATTCTTCGAGATTTCTTTTTTCTTCAAGATTTTTTCCTCGGGGAACCTTTATAATCCGTCATCAAAGGTTTTTGTCCGCTGTAGGAATCGAACGTAAGACCCAAGATTTCTCCAATGGAATGGTGCCCTAGACACCTGAACCCATAAATTATTGCTGATATCATATTCCAGGAAATAAATGCTATTTGATAGGCTGTTTCCTAATCGGGGAATTCACTGGATTTTTGCTAGGATCAATAAAACTTTGAATCGCGTGGTTCCTGTTTAATGTTCTTGAGCGCTTGCCATCTGATGTTACATCATTGTTATGTAATTGCCTAAATCGATAACCTCACTTTTGCTTCTCTGCATTACCATCGGGATAAAATCTATGCAAAAAGCTTTCATGATATTAATGGAAGGCTTTAGTTAAATGCAAACTGCAAAAAAAGAGTCTAGGGGAAAAGTCGCCCCGTTTTTTTAAGGACTCGGCCTTTTACTTACATGCATTCAAAAATGGTTCATACATTCTTTGATTCGTATACAATTGTTTTAACAGCTAGAAAAACAAAGTGGTTTGTACGGGCATTTTATGCACAGTCGTCCTTTTTTTTCTTTTTTTTTTTATTGAATTTGGTCTTTTTTACATGCATTCTAGAATGGTTATTATATTCTTTTATTTATATGGGACTTTCCATTTCACTGTTAGGTTGTGATACACTATGAAAGTTCATGCCATCGTGGCATTTTGTGGCTGCCGTCTGGCACCCTTTGGCACCAACTATCATTCCTAAAGTATCTTCAACCATTTTTCTGCAAAAATAACCCTATAAACTAGTGGTTTGCTACTGTGCCGTCTCAGAGGTATGTCTTATGACTTAACTGAGTGCCCTATACATGATTTCTAAAAGGGGAGTTTGGATTAAATTTTGGCAAATACGATGATTTGTAGTGCTAACTTCAAATAAACACTACAACAGAGAAATAGCTGGAATTTCATAAACATTGGGAGAGGGATCAACAAAGTGGGGGACTGTTTTGAAATTCGCCACAAAATGTTTTACCGCAAAGAGGCAACCTAATAGTTTCAGCACAGATTATCAACTAGGTTTCACTAAAATCTGTGGATTTAGATAGTAATATTGTGCCATGGACTTTCAAAACTCTTTTGTTCTTGGTAAGGAAAAATATTTCCTCTTTTATATTCTTTTTTCTGGCCATAAAAATGTCATTCATAATTTGATGTAAGACCTTTGTTATTTCTTCCAATAGCTGGTGGAATAGCCCAATCTAATAAAATACCAAACGTCTGTTAAGAACTGTTTTTCGTGAAACTCTAGTAAGTTATCAGAATATTGATGGACTTGAAACAAATTGTATTTGTATTATAAGAAGAATATAAAATAATGCTTGTTGTTATTATTGTTGTAAATACTGTGCTACAAACTTGCATATTACGCAAAACTTCTCATCAGAAATCATGATATATATATATATATATATATATATATATATATATATATATATATATATATATATATATATATATATATATATATATATATATATATAAACCCTCTAAAAGCTATTATATAGAAAACTTAATTTTTTGCAATGCAAACTTTAATTAGTTAATATATATATATATATATATATATATATATATATATATATATATATATATATATATATATATATATATATATATATATATATATATATATATATATATATATATATATATATATATATATATATATATATATATATATTGGTGTTACTTGGTTGTTTTACATTTGTTTTTTCATAGGCATATATTTTGGGGGTGATATCTAGCACGGGGATGCCGTAGGGAATATATGGTAGGCACGCCACTTGCCTGGGTAGGGAATTTAAAGTGCCGAAACCTTACACGCAAGTGCGTATTCTCCTGATGAGCTCTTGTGTTGGGTTGTCGCTTCTGAATTATTTGTCTTTTTTACTGTTTTTAATATTTGGTAAATGACGACTTATCACACGACTGCCTGTCCATGGATTGTTCTTTATGGTTGATTGTGTATGGCTATGCTGTTTGACCTATGTAATCGCATGAATGAGTAGAGTTAAGGCCTCATTCAAGTAATGATCTATATTAATTACTAAAGTAGGAAAACAGTCTTCCTTAAGTCCTTCTGTCTTTTTTTATGGTGAATGTTTATTTATATGTTTGTGCTGTTGCATTGGTGATTTATTTTTGCATATATATATATATATATATATATATATATATATATATATATATATATATATATATATATATATATATTCTCTATCTATATATAATTCCTGTTATCTAGTAAAAGGTTCTTAAAAATAGACATTTATAATAAAAAAGCTATATGGACAAACTGCTTTAATACTACAGTTAACTTGAGATGTTACAGCTTGGATATGATTTTTGAGTTATTTGAATTTGTTATATACAATACTTATATAAGATTTGGGGGTGATTTGTACAAGCAAATTATGGAAATTCCCATGGGGGGAATGCCAGCCCATTTATAGCTGACTTGTTTTTAAGTCAACTAGAATATAAATATATGATGGATAAGAATAATCCAATTAATTTAAAACATGCTTTGTCAAATAATAAAAGATATTTAGATGATATTTTGGTCTTAAATTGTAAGAATTTCATTGATATTTCTAAAAATATATATCCATCAGAGCTTATTCTTGAGCCTAGTCATGGCACTGGTCATGAAGATCATTTCTTAGATTTAAATATTAATATTTGTGATAATAATAAATTAAGTTTTAAAATGTATAATAAAACGGATGATTTTGATTTTGAAGTGATTAGTTTCCCATTTCCTGAAAGTAATATACACTCAAATATCACATATTCAGCGTTTTTCTCAGAGTTACTTCGTTATGCAAGGATTTGTAGTAATTATATTGATTTTAAAAATAGATGTAAAATCTTAAGCCAAAAATTGATATCAAGAGGTTTTTCTGCAAATAAATTAACTTGGCAATTTTAAAAAAATTAGTTTTCATTATAACGAACTTTTAAATAAATATCAAAAGAATTATCTAGAAATACTTAAAGAAATTTTTAACTAATTTCGGAGGTTCGAGAAATGTTGTCACAGCGCCATTTATTTTGAATTGTGTTTCTAATTGAGCGGATTTTCTAAAAAATTAGCCACATGGTAAAGATGAATTCTATAATTGTTTAGTTCATTCAGGTTTTTTGCATTGTGTCAATATTTGTGATTTGGTAAAATTTATAATATTTAGTTTACCTATTGTTGCTAAAGGGAGGGATATATTAACAGGATAAGCTTGTTTTTGGTTTTACTTGGTTGTTTTACGTTTGCTCTTTTTTTTCATAGGCATGTATTTTGGGGGTGATACCTGACGCGGGGATGCCATGGATATTCTGTGGTAGCCACAACACTGTGCTGGGTAGAGAATTTATAGTGGCGAAACCCTATATAGGCCAGTGTATTCTCCTGATGAGCCCTTATGTTGGGTGTTGCCTCTGAATTATTTGTCTATATTATTTTTTCTATTGTTTGGTAAATGACGACTTATACTTATTGACGACATGACTGCCTGTCCATGGATTATTCTTTATGGTTGATTGTGTGTGGCTATGCTGTTTGACCTATGTGATTGTATGGATGAGTAGGGTTAAGGCCTCATTCAAGTGCTGGTCTATATTAATCACTAATTTAGGAAAACAGTCTTCCTTTTCTCCTTCTGTCTCTTTTTTTTTTTTTTTTTTTTTTTTTTTTTTTTTTTTTTTGTGTGTGTGTGTTTGTGCTGTAGCATTGGTGATTTCTCTTTTCATTATATATATATCTTGTTTTCTTTTTCCATAAATTTATCTGAAATACCATTGAAATCTGAAAACATTTGAATACACTTCAAAGTTGGCTTTTAGCTACCAAGAGGTATTAAGATTACTTTTCAAAATATAAGGAGGGGGGCCAATTTCGCTGTTTTTTCAGTTTTTGCTTAGAAAAGACAAACCGGGAATTTTCAATGATAATACTAAAAAATTTTATTTTTCAAAATCTAGAGAGGCAAAAACATCAAGTCCCTACCCCAATAGGCACCCTTACCCAATATTTTTTTTTATAATGCAAGCCAAAAAGATTAAAAAACGACAGTAAATCCAAAATACTTTTACAACTAGGTCAATGCAAAAAGTGGCATGTCAGGTCGAACCCCACTGCATGAGCTGATTACTGAATGGAAAGAAGAAGAAAAGTCTTTTTCAAGGTGTTTTAATGAACTGGTGAATCATCCAAAAATTGATATAAATATTGAAGATGATGACGAAGCAACCCCTCTTGAACTTGCAGTTGAACGAGGCCTCGAAAATATCGCAAAAAAGCTTTTAAACTTGGGTGCTACAGTTACAGATACAGCACGAGCTTTGATAAACGTAAGTACCTTTATTCTCATAGCTCATGCGCTTAAATAAGTTCTAAGCTAGCAGATTTTGAAAGAGTTTGTTTTAATTTTAAAGTAAAGTTTACTAACCATTTAGCATTATGTACAACACATACACAAATTAAGCAAAATGGGCCTCTACTTGAAAGTGTTAAAAGAGCCTTTCGTGTCTTATGATACGTTTGTATTTTAAAGCCAAGCTTATGCATCTTGGGTGCTCCTTGAACTAAAGAAACACGATTTTGAATTTTGAAAAAAGAAACACACATTCAATTAAAATTTTTATTAGTATATATTACTCCCTCTTTTATTTTCAGGAGAAATCAAAATAATTCTTTCTTGCTTATTACCTATGGCAGGGCCACTATTAAGGGGGTACAAGACCTGGGGAAAACTAAATTTTGTGGGACATTCGCACTACATATCCACTGATATTAAAACCCTTCATCGTTATGTTGAGCCACACTGGGACGCATGACAGCGGATTTTTGGAAGATTTGGCGGACCAATACTTCAGGACGATGCAATGACTATCGGTTAAAACCTGAAGTTAGAAGTTTTCCCTCACTCATAGTTATGATTTACGCTTCAAAAAACATAGCACCATCTCACAATTACAATCCCCTAATTTCTCCATTTGCTCACTAGATTGGTATCAGGAATCTCTTTGTTTTTTTCCAGTAAAATTTTTATCAAAACAGTTCATGGGGATCATCTTTATTCTCGTTTTTGTTATTCTGCTGGCCCAAATTAGTCATCGCAGCTCCATCCACTCTTGCCAATCTCATAGTTCTTAGATTATTCTATAAAAGGACACGTAATTCTTGTAATATTAATTAAGGCTAGCCAGATAAGATAAGGCTAGCCGGCGAAAAATTTTGAGTCAAAATTCAAAACCTCACCAAGTCAAATCAATACCTTCTGTGGATGTATTTATTCATACTGACTGACTCAGACAGGAAATAACATGGAGCGGAGGCCAGATAGATTCTAGTAAAGTTGCAGATCTCTAAAGTTGTTTTCTAGGTTGCAAAGCGTAGTGACTTTACTTTAACTGCAGAAGTTACTTGAAGTGACATCCACCGGAAACGATTGTGAAGTAGCTACGGGTATAAACTCTCATTGTAATGGTATAATCGTCATGAATTTCAGTTGCGTTCATTACTCTTTCAAAATAATCTATTTTAATAACACTTTGAAAATTTTTCAAGCTGATATTAATAGCAATGAGGACGATCATGCACAGTTACTTCACTAAAGAAGCTCGTTAACTATCTTTAGTAAAAGTTACTAAAAAATTAAATTCAAAGTTACTTTTCAGTTGTTTCAGCTACTACAAAAAGTCAGCTCTAACTAATCAAATACTTTTTCGCAACTTTTAGTTAATTTTGTTTTTGTTGCCTCCTAACCGAGTGGTTAGCGCATTGGTCCCAAGAAGAGGAGCTAGAGTCCTGGTCTCACTGGTTATTTGGTTGGGAACAGGGCTCAATGGTGTGACTTTGTGAGCTTGGCAAGGGTTTGCCCAGTTCTAAATGAGTACCTGAAGAAATCCGAGGGAAAAAAGTGGAATTGTCCAATTAGCGTGGTCCCTAACCACGCATCGCACTCCCGACCAAAGGCAATGAATAAGGAAATCTGTACCTACTCAAGACCAACTATTGGTCAACATGCAAAATTTTTTTTTGCTTTTTCTTATTAATTTGTTAAGGGCGTTTCTATAATTTTTATATGGTTTTGAACATAATTTATAATTATCATTATTTAAAGACTTGTTATAAAATTTATCTCTTTTATCAATGCAACTTAGCATACTAGAAGACAGTTATGGTTGTTTAGTCACTTATGCATAACCTTCATAATTTTTTTTTGAAAATAATGGTTGAATTAATAATGATCTTCAATCAGTCATTTCTTGCTTATTTCCACACTTGTGCAGTGGCATGACACTTGCCTGCTTCAAAGCATCTGGAATTCAATCCTTCTCTATTGAAGGATTAATCAACAATAAAACTCATGGTAATAAATTGCAGCCTACAGCTTTTTACGCTTTAAAACTTAAGCCATATATCCCAGCAGAGTTCAACTTTTTTCTCTTAATGATGTTTTTAAGTTCCAGCACAGAGTAAGGCTCAATAACCATTGCTTTTCCAGACCCTCTTCCATCAATAAGTCCTTCACTTACATCCACATCACTAAACTGACCAACATGCCTTCTAATAAATCTCCCAATATTTGAGAAAGATTTATCGAGCTCATTAACAATATTCTTTAGTTCATCCACTTTTTTTCCATTAACTGAAATTTAATATTTTTGTGTTCATCCACGTCCACATATTTACTATATAATAATAGTTTTACATTTGTATCTGCAGTATCATTTGCAATTCTTGACATAAAAAACTTATCACCTTGAAAAGGATTTTTTTTCAAACAGCTGAAGCTATGAAGCATGATGACATTGAATGACATTATTCAAACAGGCAATCAATAATTAAAATACGGCTATCAATTCAGAATATACATAAATTCCGAAAAAATTTGAAGGTCCTGAAGTTTACAGACAAGTTTCTGAAGACGAAAAAATAAATGAAAATACGTAAAAATAAGTAAAGACTAAAAAATCTCTTCAATTGATCGTAGTCTACTTGTGGTGTCTTCACTGGCATGGTGAAAAAAACACGCCCTTGATGAGTACAAACATAATTGCCTCCGTATTTCTTTACGAACTGTGTTTAAATTACCCAGCTGTTAGTAGGCTTAGCTGGGTAAACAGTTTTTGCAATAACTTCGTCACCAAATGTAACCAGTACAGGGAAAACTTTATTAGGCTGAGTAGGAACGCTTAAAGTAAGTCGGTGCGCTTTACATAAGTCTTCATCAGTCATTTTGTCGAGTCTCATCTTTCCTCGACAAATATCAAATATGGTCTGTAGCATAATTTCATTCTTTCCAGCGTAGATGCTTTCTAAGTTCAGATCAAATCGCTGGTTGATAGCAAAAGGTTGTAATTGACACTCCCAGTCAAAATTGAGATACGAATGCTATCTTAAGTTAGTTTTAATTGTTAATTTTAGGGGTATAGTTTGTTTGTCGTACGATGTCTCTCAACTGAACAACTCAGTAATACAAATTCATGGCTAAACTGTGGTGGCTAAACTTAAAGCTATGAATGACGCTTGTTTCAAAGAAGTAATCAAATTTCTTGTGGTCGTGCAGCCATTGGATCTTAAGCCTGTTATTCTTAATCTAAAACATCAAAGGTTGGCAGTCAGTCTACAGGTTTATAACTCCTCTAAATCTGATATTGGGTTCCAGTCATAAGTTAAGCCTTAGCTATTCTCGATTAGAGCTTGGTGATAAATCGTCGTAACACAGCGGAAAAAGATCCAAAGTTCTATCAACAGGTCTCCCAGACTAGCGGCTTTAAATTTCCTTTTTTTTATCTACCAAATCTTCAGCTCCACGAAAATCAATTTTGTTCATTTGCGTTTTTCTCGAAATTTGAAAAAGTACAGATACAATCCTTTTGCTATCAACCAGTGAAATATAGGATTTTAAGGAATAAAATTCATTTTATATCGGGAATTTCATTGTATGGCTCTGTTTAAATTGTCTGAATTTGTTTTTGCTTATTTTTCAGAATACTTACCCTCATCTGCTAAGATGCGACTTAGGACTCGAACAATTTAATAATAACACACAGTTGAGTGAAACAGAGCTAGCAGCTGACCTTATGAAAAATATTCGAAACAACAATTCAGATCAATGCCGTCAAATCATAGAGTTGGCAGCAAATTCAAATATAAATTTAGATCTTAATAAAGGAGTTTCAGATGGCGCTACGTTCCTTCAAACTGCATGTGAGATTGGCTTACCGGAAATAGTTGACCTGCTGGTAAGCACTGGTGCTAGTACAGAAACTACTAGTAGTGCATTAGATAAAAAGCCTATTATACTTGCCTGTGGCACGGGAAGTGACAAAATTATCCAAACCCTACTATCCAATGGTGCAAATGTAAATCATATTTGTCCTGATACACGACAAACGCTATTGCATGAAATAGCTCAACAGCTTTCCAAAAATCCAAAAAAATATTTACAATGTCTGAGAACTTTATTAGCCTATAGAAATGAAGAATTTCAAATAAATGCTCAGGACAACTCGGGAAATACACCTTTACATTACGCTGTTGCCAATGGTTGTGAAGAGGCAGTCCTATTGTTACTGAGAAATGGGGCGGATATAGCAATTAAAAACGTATGTGGCAACACTCCTCTTCAAAGGATTCATCCTCACATACTTAAAGCATTTTTGGATGAGTGCATTACTCCAGGGAACAAGTCTAGCCCCGGGGCAAGGTATGTTTAATCTCTCCCTTCTTTAAATTATTTAAACTATATTACGTATGTGCTTTTACAACGTGTATAGTGGTTGCTTAGTGAAAAAATGTGCTAGCTTTCTTATATTTAGAACTATTGCTTTTTCCCCTCAAACGTTTTCTACATGAATTCTCTCTAGATCTAGTAACTGACAAGGAGCAAATGAAAAAAAATGTCACCATTTAACTTATTGTAACTTCCCTTTTTGTCACTTATTATTTATAAAAAAGACAAGTTTCTTTGTTGGAAAAAAGCAAATTTGAAACTTAAAAAGAGCAAAAACTGTTGCTTTGCATTTTATGCCACATATGTTGGCAGAAATCTATCAAATAAACTGACGCAGGATATTTTCCTGTATTCGTCTAAATTTTAAAAACTAGCGTTTTATTGAAAATAAAAAACTGACACAACAAAGTCGACACAACGACTTTGAAGCAGAAAAGTCTCCAAGAAGCTTGCACGAGATAAAATACAATTTTGTATGACTCTCAATAGCCTTTCACTACCCCTGGAATCAAAATATCTTTAGCATATATCTTTAATCCTCTCTAAAAAAGGAACTCAAGCAAGTTCAGTTTCCAGCGAAGCACTAATTTTTCAGATCTCTACGAATCTAAGGATAGATGGCGAGAGTTTATTTGCATTAGTCTTGCAGGTATACGGTGCGTAAACTTCGAAGCAATAATTTGTGTTCCTTTAAGTTTAAACATTGCTTTTTAACTTAATCAGAAAAGCTTCTTTGTTAAAATAGTTTATACTCGTTTTTGGTTTCGAAAATATACGCAATAAACCTAGCAAAAAGGTGTTTGTCTAGCTTTAGTGTGGAAACTAAACAAGTTAACATGATTTTTTTTCAAATAGAGCATTAAATATAGGTTTTGCTTCACAAATCTCTTAAACCTCCCCGCAAAAAATGCAATCTTGTCACATAAAACTCCAATCGACATTTTATCATTAGTATCCTTGAGGAATTACAGAAAACAAATTAAGTTATATATAAAGTAACGTCCTAAATGAAATACAAGATTTTATAATATTAAAAAAAAACGAAAGAATTTTCAATATATAGTTGAATTTATTGACATGTGTAATTATTACGTGGGAAATAAGCGCAGCTTGTTCGGTCAGACACAAATATTGCAAAAGTGCTTTTGATTAGGTTGTATAATGCCGGGGATTTTCCTTACATACTGTCCTTAGCACCACTTTGAGATCTTCTGACAGCCATGGATAAGAAATAGATTAAAAAACTGTTTTTCAAATTTGCTAAGTTTCTTTTTCAGCTCCCCAGTTGGTCTCGAAATAATTTTCTTATAAAAAAAATATTTGATTCCTGACCCTGGTCTTAGTGTTAATGACCTGGTCCCTAACTTCGTAAGTAAGGAGATGGACCACCCATAAATCGGTATTCTATTTTCAATTTTTTTATACATATTTTTTATACGTATTTTTTACAATTTTTTGTAAAAATTGTAACAATTTTCCTGTACAATTTTTTATACGTATTTTTGTTAGTATTTTTGTGCTTACATATTTTACCGATCATACCGTTATTCTTGATCTGTTTAAAACCCGTTTCGTTGTGTGCAATGGGAGATAATCAGCTTAGCTTGAGTGAGATAAACTACTATGCAGGTATATTTTGATTAAATATTTGATATATACAGTTAGGTTAGGTACCTAATATAATGCGTTCTGGGGCGGTCAGCTTTTCATAATTCTTTGTTGTAGTTTTCATAATTTTGTTACTAAAGTCTTATATTTTCATCATATTTTGGTATATTTGATCATGATTAACCTAACTTCACTTCTTGAATGTCTTCGGTATATTACGTAAGTACCGTGTTTTTTTCCTATTTTTCGTTCTCTTTGTTTTCTATCGTTTTTGCTTCGTGTGTTGACAGATGATAAAATATATATATTTTTTTCACTTGCGGTTTAATACCAGTCTTATCCCAAATCCAAATCAGCAGCAGAACACGCATAGGCACGGGTTTTGAAACTCCTCCTACTTATTGGTTGTGATAATTACAAGCCCAACATATGCCATTTTGGTCCAAAATGAGTTATGTGTGTGCCGATGGTAAACTCAACACGAGTTATGCTACCGTTCTTCGCCAAAGCGGTGAGCATATGGACGTGAACCCGTGTTTAGGGTCTTAGACGACAAAAAATCAATTATATATCTTACAATTTTTATTCTCTGGTATTTTGACCCTCTTTGGGCGAAAATTGATGTTTGGTGGCACAAAATGGCAGAAAACGCCACCTTGCTGGGGTGGGATCTCTTTTGGTACCTTAAAAGAGTACTAAATATTTAAATTACATTTCAAATCATACTTCTCCTAATATTCTATGACCACTAGTTCGATAAATACAATCACGATTCTTCACCCTAAAAGAAGTTGCTTCAAGGGATAGAAGATTCCCAATATGTCCAAAGTCCCCTCTCATGAGAACATTTACTAAAAGAGCTGGTACTAAGACTACCTTTACTTTTTTCTCATGACTGTGTCGGATTTCTTTCCGATTTCTATTCTAAACCATGCTAGCGGGCATGGGTGCTTCTCTCCATAACAGTATAGTGTCGTGACTTTATCTGAATAGTCCACTTCTTTTTTGTTAACTACATTACTTCGTATGTAAGTTTGACCGCTAAAAGAATCGGCCATTTCTAAAAACTGTCCATTTAAATTACCGTATATCTTCTGCAACCTTGCAGACGCATAATTTTTATGGCACTTGGTAGTATTAACCAAGTGACATATAGCGATCGCAAATTCTGTCGGTCTGTCTGTCGGTCTGTCCCGGTTTTGCTACTTTAGGCACTTCCAAGTAAGCTAAGACGATGAAATTTGGCAGGCGTATCAGGAGCCGGACCAAATTAAATAATAAATAGTCTTTTTCACGATTTGACCATCTGGGGGAGTGGGGGGCCGGTTAATTCGGAAAAAAGAAAAAATGAAGTATTTTTAACTTACGAACGGGTGATGGGATCTTAATGAGAATTGATTTTTGGAAGGATATCATATCTCAGAGCCTTTTTTGAATCCCGACCAAATCCGGTGACATTGGGGGAGTTGGAGGTGGGGACCTAAAATCTTGGAAAACGCTTAGAATGAAGGGATCAGGATGAAAATTGGTGAGAAAAATAAGCAGAAGTCATAGATATGTGATTGACATAACCAAAATGGATCCGTTCTCTTTGGGAGAGTTGGGGGGAGGGGGGTTAATTCTGAAAAAAATAAAAAAATGAGGTATTTTTAACTTACGAAGGAGTGATCGGATCTTAATGAAATTTGATGTTTGGAAGGATATCATGTCTCAGAGCTCTTATTTTAAATCCCAACCGGATCTGGTGAAGGGGAAGTTGGGGGGCGGAACCTAAAATCTTGAAAAACGCTTAGAATGGAGGGATCGGGAAAACTTGGTGGGAAAAATCAGCACTAGTCCTAGATACGGGATTGACATAACCGGAAAGGATCTGCTCTCTTTGGGGGAGTTGAGTGGAGGGTTAATTCTAAAAAATGAGAAAAAATGAGGTATTTTTGACTTACGAAAGAGTGATCGTATCTTAATGAAAGTTCATAGTTAGAAGGACCTAGAAACTAAGATCTCTTGTTTTAAATCCGACCGGATCCAGTGTCATTAGGGGGGGACCGGAAATTCTGCAAAGCGCTTAAAGCGGAGAGATCAGGATGAAACTTGGTGGAAAGAATAAGCAGAAGTCTAAGATAGGTGACTGACATAGCCAGACCGCATCCGCTCTCTTTTGTGGAGTTGGGGAAGGGATTAATTCGGAAGAATTAGAAAAAATGAGGTATTTGTAACTTACGAACGGGTGATCAGATCTTAATGAAAATTCATATCTAGAAGGATCTTGTGCTTTAGAACTCTTATTTTAAATCTCGACCAGATCCCGTGATACAGAAGGGAGTTGAAGGGGGAAACTGGAATTATTGGAAAACGTGAAAATCGAGGTATCTTACGAATGGATGATCGGATCTTAATGAAACTTGATATATAGAAGAACCTTGTGTCTCAGATGCTCCATTTTCAATTTGAGGGTTGGAGGGGGAAAACAGAAATCTTGGAAACCGGAAATCTTGGAAAACGCTCAGAGTGGAGAGATCGGGATGAAACTTGATGGGAAGAATAAGCACAAGTTATATATACGAGATTGACATAATTGGTACGGATCCGTTCTCTTTTGGGGAGCGGGGGGTTGTTAATTGGGAAAAATTAGAAAAATTGATGAATTTTTAACTTAAGGACGGGCGACCGGATCTTAATGACATTTGATGTTTAGATGGAACTCATGTCTCAGAGCTCTTATTTCAAATCCCAACCACTGTTGACATTGAGGGGAGTTGGAGGGGGAAACTGGAAATATTGTAAAACGCTTATAAGTGTCGTAGATACGTGATTGACGTAACCAGACTGGATCTCTTTGGGGGAGTTAGGTGGTGGGGTTCAGTGCTTTGGCGAGTTTGGTGCTTCTGGACGTGCTAGGACGATGAAAATTGGTAGGCGTGTCGGCGAGCTGCACAAATTGACTTAATAAAGTCGTTTTCCCCGATTCAACCATCTAGGGGGCTGAAGGGAGAGGAAAAATTAGAAAAATTGATGTATTTTTAACTTATGAGTGGGTGATCGGATCTTAATGAATTTTGATACTTAGAAGGACCTCGTGACTCAGAGCTCTTATTTTAAATCCTGACCGGCATTAAGCCTCTGATTTTCCTTTTAAAGCAATCTATTGATTCTTTGAATTTTGCTAGAGCTCGTACCATATGAGCTCTTGGCTCTTCAGACCTCGTTGCAAGTGCCATATGAGCTCTTAGCTCTTGTTTCCATTATTAGGGGCTATGGCCCAGCTTGTTGACTTATGGGTTTTCTGCTCATCTTTATTAGGGTAATTCCTAGAAAAATACCCTGTAATATCACAGCTAATTCTTTTTGTTTGTACTGAAATTTTCTTTTATGTTCTGAAATAGTGCCTATTTCTATTGTGCTGTGTATGTTGAGACTTTTCTTTGCCCGAAACTTTATTTCTTATTTCGATCCTCCTATCCGCCAATTCACTGCCATTTTTTCACTTGTTTTAGCGTTCTTTTATTTGAAGTATATTATCAATTCTGTGTGGATATTTTCTAGAAATTGTTCCTTCACTATCTTTTCATTTACCTCTCTAAGCTTTTCTTGTAATTCATTCGCATCATCTCTCAGGGTAAATTCATCTAATTCTAGCCATTTCTCTTATAAACCAGTCAGTCCTTATTCAAATTCGCTCAAGGCTTCTGAATTTCTTTTTGTTTCATTTCTGTACTTTTGGCAGAACTATTCTGGAGATAATTCAAATTGCCTAAAAATCGCTTCTTTTACTTTTTGCATAGACAATTTGTGCCTCGTGATTTAGCTCAGGCTATATCATTTTCACATATTGTTCCTCCAAATACCCGTTCAATTCCAGAATTTTTTTTTAAATTAGAGATATACTAGTATGTATCTTCGTTTTCTCTCATCGGCTAGAGGTTTGTGGCCTGCATTAGATCTACTGTTGACAATTGTTGCTGCGTCTGGGAATTTCTCACTGCAGTTATTCCCATTAGTAACCTTCTATTTACTTCCTCTCTTCGTTTCCTTGCTTCCTCTTTTTGAAGTTCAACGGTTTTGTAATATATCAATTATTACTTTTTTGTGACTCCCTACTGGATACTGAGCTCATACTATTCCTGCCATTTTGTCTGTTCGATTTCTCCTTTCATCAAATTCTCTTAATTCATTTTGTGAGTCTCTTCGTTCTATATTTCTTCGGCCAGTATGTGTCTTATCTCTAATTGGCGACTCCCCATCATTTTGCCTTTTATCTGAGGGGTGAATTTGTCTGGATTTCCGCTTATTTTCAGATAATAGTTTTCTTCACTTTTTCTTCGTAGATTACAGCTTCCGTATCCAATTGATACCCTCTCATACTACCGGGCGCACTCCTTTCCGACTGTATTATTTCTACACCCATTTCTGTCTCCCCTTTCTAGGTAATCCCGTTTTTGGAAAAAAAATTATACTGGGTTTTAATTAAATCGTGATTTTAGTGGTTTCACTTAGCGGCGAATTGTCTTGGATACTTCAGCCGAGAGTTCCATGGAAATGCAAATCTGAAAAGACTTTTCTTTGGTAATTTTTCTCGAGTTAATATCTAACTTCATTAAGTCTTCTTCTTGTTTGAGAGACATTGACCTTGTTTTTCTATTGGTTCTGTCAGACTTAAATTCAAAATTCAGCGAATAAACACTATTTCAATTCCTATCAAAGCAATTCCTCAAACGGTCAAATTTACTTCTGGTAATGTATTTAGTTTTATCCAATCTTGTGAAACGAATTCAACGTTCCAATTAATTGTCATTATTTCGCAAGCTCTGTAGTCGCCGCATATTTAATTCCTAAGAATTTATATTAGATAAAGCCCAGCAAACTTTCCTAATATTATTTAAATGTATTTGGGTTAACCACACTCCAAAACAAAAAATTAGTTTTAAATTTGCTGTTATCTTTATATGCTATATCAATAGGCTAAAAATTTAGCCCAAATCTCCGGAAAACGCTGATTCGACTCACTACCAGCATTTAGATAGTGTTGTTCTTTTTGCTACCGTTCTGGTGTAGCAACACCAGTACGATCACCTAGTACCTGATATTATAACCAGTGCGGCTACAACAAGTGTACCACCCGTGTGTATGGGGGGGGGGTAAGTGCCACAATATTCGGCTTAAGGTGCCACGACCTGTGCCACCAATAATTTCTCTATAATTATGTCCTCGGAGGGGAACGGGTCCTCTAGTGAATATTACAATGACGATGACTTCCAATGCTCTTTTATAAACCCTACGAGGGCTGGGGGAAAATGATCAATACAGTCGTAGAAAAGACATCTCACTTTTATCTACCAATATCCACTCCAATTTAACTCACTTAAGTTTAGATTGCAACTAATTTTTCCAAAAATGTATATACAGAAAAGGGGTTACATCGCCTCTTTCACCATCATATAAATGCGTTTCTGAAATGTAGAAAGGGAAATTTTTAGAAGAGAATCTATTTCTTGATATACTCTTTTATAGTGTAAATCCAAAGATGCTGTCATTTAGTTAAATTTTTATGATCCTTATTAATTTATCGTGTTATTACCAAATTTGTACTTGTGTATAGTAATTAATTCTCTTTTGTTTTGCTTTCTAGCAACTTCATTTTGACTTACAACTATTCTTTCTTATCGTCAAGTGCTGCATCAGCCGTAGCGTCTCCAGCTCCCTCCGAAGGTGCCGACATGATCGTCATTGCAGAATCCCGGAAGACTTCTAAAAATTCAGAAATTGATATATTACGTGAAATAGCAGTGACTCCGCGCCTCCAGCCATTGCTGCGACATCCTGTGGTCCGTAGTTTTGTTGCATTCAAGTGGCATAAAATTAGCTGGGCCTTCTGGCTCAACTGTAGCCTTTTCTTTGCTATGATAGCCCTGCTTACAGGCTATGTTTTGGTTCTGAAACACGAAACTCATGGTATGGGTGGAAATCTTACTAGCGCCACTTTTCAGAGAAATGAGGATATAGAGAACGACGGAGCTGTAAGAGTGCTGTTAGGAGTTGCTTTATCCGTCTTTGCTGCTGGACTTTTCTTAAGGGAGCTATTTCAAATGAGCATTGACTTTGATCGTTACATACACAGTTTTGAAAACTACGTGGAGATACTGCTCATTTTTTCTGTTTCAGCAATGCTTCTAGCTGGAAGTAATGCAAAAATTGCTATAAACTTTGCTGCCATCGCTATAATTCTAGCATGGTTTGAGCTGCTACTCTTAGTAGGTCGCTATCCACGGCTATCAACCTATGTGGCTGCATTTGTGACAGTTCTAAAGACGTTTACTATAATGTTGATTGGATATTCTATTCTTATCATTGGCTTTGCTCTTAGCTTTTTTGTACTTGGAGCGTTTGATGATGAAAGTGACGTCTCCACAGCCCAGGGGATATCCAGGTAACTTAGATCCTATTTTTCAAGTGAAAACTTTTGAAAGAACATACTCACATTTAAGGAAAATCACTCGTCTCTTAAAAACTCGTATTTATTCGTTGAGGATAAATATGAAGTTTAGATCAAGGGGTGGAGACACGGACCCACAGTCTCAAAGAAAGGAGACCATGCTTACTTCATTTACTGAGAGGGTAATATTACATTGCTTTTAGTGCCTTTAGTTTAAAATCTATTTAGTCCATCTTAGTATTAAATATCTTTAGACCGTGTGATTTCAGCTGAAGTACTATTTTGATTCGTAGAATAAACAGTATAAAAGAAAATCATTTGTATTAATCCAGCCTGATGAGACCCAGTGTTGTCAATTCATGAAAATGTAAACTTGGGGGGGGGGTGCTTAATATGTTTTCCGAAATCTAGGGGGGGTAATTTAGCAAGTTTTTTTAAAGTTTTTGCAATGAAAATACCAAAAGGAAAGAATCTTGAAAAAAGGATATTTTTCAAATTCACGGCGGTGGAGAGCAAAAAATCTAGGGAGAAAAATATACGAAAGTGATGCCACCAATCAGACCATCTTGTTTTTGAATAACTTTGGGAATTTTGTATTTTTAATTCATCAAAGAAACCGAAGATAAATATTTTGGATGACTGGTATTAAAATATGTAGATGTATTTTTGTTTTTCTACTTTTTGTACTGTCTCATCATTGACTGCTTAACTAAATTAAAGATCATAAACTAGTTTAGTCTTATAATTTTAATCTTAGTAATTCCTAGTTCTGTAATAATAAGACGTTGTAGAAAAATTGTTTCTCCTTTTTATGCCACCTGAATAAAAACCCACTTACTCTTAAGAATACATCTGGACCTCTCAGATTGGTAGTTTAGATTAAACCCAACCAGTTGTCAATTTATTGTCTGTTTATCTATAGCTTTTTTTACTCAATAAACAGTTTTTAGAACACCTATTTTTTGAAACAACTACTTGAATTAAAATCAAGTAGTTGCGGGCGTCAAGCCATGGCTAACTGTAGAAAAAGCCAAGACAGATAGTTTGAGTGAGTGAGAGGCGTATTTTGCATTAATCTTGTATAGTGTCAAGTTTATATTGCTGACAGTCCCTTATAGAGCCTTTAAGAACATTCAACAGCTTTTTTCCATTTTGTGAAACGTGTAGCCTACTTCGCGAATAATATGTACCGGGAAATGAAAAGGTCTTTAAGATAAGAGGGAAGGTTCCTTATGTTTTGGTTAGGAAGGGGTCGAGATGCCGCAAGGGCTTAACTCATACGAGGCTTCCAGTAGCCCTCTACCTAGAAACAGTCTAATAATTTTTTTCTGCCTTACCTTTTACTGAAGTGATTTCAATTATTCATGTCCGCTTAAAGTGATACCGTTTTACAATTAGAACTTTGCCAATAGTTCTCCCTTTTATATTTTAGGTCTATATTGCGCTGTTATGTAATGATGACTGGGGAACTGGATTATCAGGGACTCGAGTTTGACGAAAAGCCCATTGTTACAAAAGGAGTCTTCCTATTTTTTATCTTTTTGGTGACAATAATATTGATCAACTTGCTGAATGCTTTGGCTGTCAGCGACACACAGATGATTAAAAATAAGGTAAGGCTACCTATAATAATAGAGGTAATTGAACCACTCAGAAGCAAAATTGATTTCTGTACTTATGGGAATATGAGATATACAACAGGAAATTAAAAAAAAATGTAAATGTTTTTGTACGTTAATATGAGAATCGCTCCTTGTTCCGTGTTTCTCGAGTCTTAGGTATTCGCTAGCTTGATTGGGTATGCCTTGGAAAGCGACCAAAATAGTTGCATTGAACAAATTGGAAGAGGAAGGTGTGTTCGCCTTTTTCTATGCTTTATATGGTTTAGTGTTACGGGATGTTTGTAGAAACGTTATGTGTTTAAGCTTATCTCTAAATACATTTCAGTATGGACTTTGTTCAATTGCCTTCCAGAATATTATTGTATCTAATAACCAAAGTATTTTTGCAATAAATTGAGTTTTGCAATAGGCTATGTCCTGTGTTTTGGGATATATCCTCACTCCTTAGGATCGTAGGTTTAAACAGGTAATAAATTACTTAGGCGTAAAAACTTAAAAGAAGACCTAAACAATGGAGTAGACTGAATTGGCTCTTGAATAGAGCTGACGTAGTTATTCAGGAAGTTTACAATTTAAAATGAAAATAAATTGAATTCACGTGTAAAGTAAGTCAACAAACCAATTATTGGTCATAATAAAGTATATTACCTTTTTTCAGTTTATTAAGCTTTTTTGTTTTTAATTATGCTTAACCCTTTTATCCTTGCGCCAATTAAAAGGGTGCATATTACATTTTAAGACTTTTCGAATCTCACTAAGAGCAAAAATAATTTTCCAATAAGGCCACGCGAATGTAGCAATGAATTACTACAAGGGCGGTGAGTTGGAGCTTGGTTGGTAGTTCAATAGTAGGGCAACTTATAGCATAGGCTGCCTCTATGAATAGCTTTTGTATGGTTGTAAACTAAATGTTTTATTAACAGTTACAGTTTAGTTTATTCTGATTAAGTTTATTTCTTCTATTTACAGGCTGAAATTGTCATTTATGCCAGTCATATAGAAATGATCAGTTACTTCGAATCCATGTTTCTTCGTCGCCCATTCCAGAATCTACGCAGGAGGTACCCTTCTTTTATTAAATGTTTCAACAGATTCTACCAGCCAATTCAACAGATACTAAATCCTAGTCGCGTGTCAGTTTTTAGCAAATGCCTACCCTTTCAACGTTACACTGTCTACCCAAATCGTAATCCAAAATCCAAGCTCTCCGATGATGTCCTTCACTGCAACTGTCATAGTGATTATAGAATTGATGCAGAGATATTAAACGAGTCACTTGATTTACTCAAGGATACTTCTGTGGCAGAACAAAGAACTCGTACTGAGGTAGAGGAAAGGCTTCAGAATTTGGAACTAATGCTTCAGGATTTAATTAAAATGAAAGTGAAAATGTAATTGACACCAAATTTCCTACAGTTGCATTAACTGAGAAATGATTACGCAATCAACTTGAGATCAAACAAACTGATGGATCGTATTTAATCCTAGGCACTTGTAGAGGCTGGAGGAGGAGGATTTAGGGTCCGTGTCACCTGTGGAATCTCAAGCTTCTAACAATTTTTCAAATGACTTCTTTTATTTTCCACTAAAGGGCTATTTTTCCTATTATGTTTTTGAAACACCCCCCCCCCCGGAGAGACAAATTCCCATGCACGACGATTCTTGTTTAAAGCATGTTTTTGTTTAATCATTTAAGGAAGATTATATACTCACATTAATACTTTTTAATAGCTTTAGTTATATTTAAATAAATATTTTATGGGTTTTAAAACTAAAAGTATTTATATTGCTGGAGGAAGCAAATAGTCAATATTAGGACAGTATGCATTTAGTTAAGTATTTAAGGGAACAAATTTTTGTATACCTAAGTTCAACAAAGCTTGTGTTACAAGAAAATATAGCAGAACTATAAAAACTTTACAAGCTGCTGACCAAAGTAGGCTCCCTAAGGGTTAAAATCCACCGTTTATTATTGAAGAAATTATACTTAGGTCTTGATTTTGACATAGGACTAAATCCTATTCATGTTAAAAATCTGATAGTATAATATCAAATATTTTGTAAAGTGGAGTAAATTGAATACCTAAATTTTAAGGAAACATCACCCCAGGCAGAAAGACTAAAGTGAGTCCTTTGGTACCAGGATCGAGCCTCTTGGGATCTACAGTCAAAACAAAAGCTTACTAATTTGACACCTAAGATATATATATATATATATATATATATATATATATATATATATATATATATATATATATATATATATATATATATATATATATATATATATATATATATATATATATATATATATATCTAAAACCAAAGATGAAAATTGCTAATTTTGTGGATTAGTAAATTCTATAAATAATTTCTTAGACCACACTGCATTTCAATTTAGAATTGAAACCAAAGTATTTTAATATCGAGTAAATTTTTTTAAGACAATAAAAAAAATGTGTAGAATATATGGATTATAAGGAATAATTATAAAAGGCAGAAACACAAATACTTTACCATTTGTCAGTAAACATTCATGAAAATTATGTTTGAAGCTCAAAATGGAGATTTGGAAAATTCAACAGCTCTCTTCAGAAATATCATATTGCGGATTTTTAGTTAATTTAACTGATGTTGTTGCTGTTGTTGATAATGCTTCAGAGCTATTGTCAATTGCACACGTGACATAAACATTGTATCCAAGCATTCCGCTCTTAAATACTTTCGCAATAATTTCAAAAGCTTGGACTAATAGAGGGTTTTCTTAAAGACGAGCAGGGCAGATTCTCAGCTTAAAATTTGTAATAAAACTGTCAGTGTCTTCTTCTTATAAACGGAGCAACTAGAATTCAACCAGCATTGTAGGTACAATATAAATATACATCAAGTAACTCAAGTGATGGAGTTAGTTCCCGGAATGATCATATCGCTGCAAGATGTTAGGGGTGGAGTAATGACATGTCCAGTAGAAGCATGATAGGAAAATTGTGCTGAAGTTGAAAGCAAAGTTGTGTCATTTTTTGTGAATCAACAATCAGTTGCAAGACAATCTGTAACATATGATGGCACAAAGTCTTCATCTGTAAAAATGTGCCGGTCAAAAATACATATTCCAGCTGATCAAAATGCTGATAATCAAACAGTGCGCGGTATCGAACTGTAGTAAGGAGCGACCCGGCTCAATAGTAACCAAAACTCTAAAAAAATGGATTTTTTATAGCAATAGACATATCAAAAGAGTCGGATTTTCATGTTGATTTTAAATATATAAGTTTCATCAAGTTTAGTCTTACCCATCAAAAGTTACGAGCCTGAGAAAATTTGCGTTATTTTAGAAAATAGGAGGAAACACCCCCTAAAAGTCATAGAATCTTAACGAAAATCACACCATCAGATTCAGCGTATCAGAGAACCCTACTGTAGAAGTTTCAAGCTCATATCTAGAAAAATGTGGAATTTTGTATTTTTTGCCAGACGGCAGATCACGGATGCGTGTTTATTTGTTTGTTTTTTTTTTTGTTTTTTTTTCCCAGGGGTGATCGTATCGACTCGGACCTAGAATGTTGCGAGAGGGCTCATTCTAGCGGAAATGAAAAGTTGTAGTGCCCTTCTTAAGTGACCAAAAAAATTGGAAGGCACCTAGGCCCCCTCCCAAGCTAATTATTTTCCCAAAGTCAACGGATCAAAATTCTGAGATAGCCATTTTATTCAGTGTAGTCGAAAAACCTTATAACTATGTCTTTGGGGACGACTTACTCCCCCACAGTCCCCGTGGGAGGGGCTACAAGTTACAAACTTTGACCAGTGCTTACATATAGTAATGGTTATTGGGAAGTGTACAGGCGTTTTCAGGAGGATTTTTTGGTTGGGGGGAGGGGTTGAGAAGAGGGAGATATGCTGGGGGAATTTTCCATCGAGGAATTTGTCATGGGGGAAGAAAATTTCCATGAAGGGAGCGCAGGATTTACTAGCATTACTTAAAAAAAATGTAAAAATATATATGAAAAAGTTTTTTTCGACTCGAAGTAAGGAGCAGCATTAAAACTTAAAACGAACAGAAATTATTACCCATATAAGGGGCTCACCTCCTCCTAATACCTCCCTCTTTATGCTAAAGTATTTTTAGTAAATTCAACTATTTATTCTACGGCTTTTGTGATTCAGGGGTCATTCTTAATGAATTGGGACAAAACTTAAGCTTTAGTGTAAAGAGCGAGGTACTGACGAGGGGGCGAACCCCCTCATATATGTAATAAAAACATGAGAACACAAAAGTTCTTTACGTAAGCTAATTTATAAGTTACGTATATCTTTTACTAATAAAAAGATTCGTAAAAAATTAGAAGTTCTAGTTGCCTTTTTAATTAACCGAACATCGGAAGGCAACTAGGCTTCCTCTCCCGCTTTTTTTCTCAAAATCATTCGATCAAAATTATGAGAAAGCCATTTAGCCAAAAAAAAATATATGCAAATTTCGTTTTAATTATTCCTCTGCGGAGAGCCAAAATCAAAACATGCATTGATTCAAAAACGTTCAGAAATTAAATAGAAAAAAACAAGTTTTTTTAACTGAAAGTAAGGAGCAACATTAAAACTTAAAACGAACAGAAATTGCTTCGTATATGAAATGAGCTGCTTTTTTGCTGTTTTAAAAAGGAGAGTTGAGAGAAAGAGTCAAACTTGAGCGTAAAGAGTAGGGCGTTGATGAGGAAGCAGCTCCTTTCATATACGAAGTAATTTCTGTTCGTTTTAAGTTTTAATGTTGCTCCTTACTTTCAGTTAAAAAAACTTGTTTTTTTTTATTTAATTTGTTAGTAGGATTCATGGCTGGAGCATATGCAGATGGAATGCAAGGAGCAATATTATAAATATTGGAAGTTTTAACAGGGTTAAGACTCATCCATACATTCACTTCGGCATCTTAGAATGTCTTGAGAGGTTTATAAAATGCCACATCTAATGGTTGAAGTTTATTAGTGGAGTGTGGTGGCAATTTGGACACCATTAGCCTTTGCTAAATTAATAACATCAGCGTACAGATGACTCTCATGATTGTCATATAGCAATAAGAAAGGATTATCTAGGGTGCTGCCACTTTTTTCTATGAAGAGTAAAATCATAAAATAATGAAAGTAAAATAATAGTAAAATCATAAGAGTTCTCAATAAAATTAAGGTAAAGTAGAACCAGAAAGAAATGACAAAACTAACATATAAAATCTGACAAAATTACGGAGTGTCCCAAGGTGGGCTGTCCAACGTTGGCCTATGATTGAAGCCTCTAATCTCTTACAAATTACCAGCGTCAACAAAGGAATAGAAACAAGTTGGATGTTAAAAAATATTAGTTCAGTATATAGATAATAAAAATTGATTATGAATCTTAACTTTAATGAATACTTAATTACCTCAGAAAATGTATTAAACTTCTGGAAAACCAAACTTTTAGGCTAAAGGAACAAACTTTTTGTATGTCAGTAGCATGCAGTCGACAGTAGCTGAAACAATGGTGTCTGCAAAGAAGATATAGAACTGCTAGTTGGACAGTGTTGCCACTGCCAACCTAACCTTCACTAATAATCCAAAACTATAACTTTCCCACGGTGGGCATGTCCCAACGTAGGCTGGTTTCCTACATTGCACGTCAGTATCTCTTAATAAAATGCTACGGAATAATAAAGATCAAACAAAAATTTTCAAATTGGTCATCTTTATGAAATTGCTCAATAGTTGGACAGACGATTTTCTGGCCCAATAAGGAGCATCAACAGATCCTAAAATACACCTTAGAAAAAATGTTTTAAAATACTTAATACAAGCATTCTTCATATATACATACTGTCTGTCAAATGTTTTACAATACATTAAATTGTGGAGTACATCATCATATACGCCACAAACATCACAAAGTGAGGAATTGACACAAACTAATCTAAAAAAAAATACAGTTTTAGAACAGACTTCACCTATTCTCAGCTTGAAAATTGCAACTGCAATACTATGTATTGGGTGTATCAAATCCACTGGAGGAGGTATAAAATCATATAAGTCCAAAATGGGCTTTTGGGACTGGCTATCAAATTTATTAAAACCCCCTTTTAGCTAGACAATTTTTGAAGACATTTAGATACTCCTCACCAGTATAGCAACACTGCATTTTACAACCAGAAATAGCACCAGTCTTAGCTAGTCTATCTGCGTGTCCGTTTTCGGGGATGCCAAAATGGGCATCCCCAAAGGTACCCAAGTCAACACAATAGCATATCCTAACAGTTTAAGCTTCTCTGCAACAGTCTCAACATGCAAAGCATTTTTATGGGGAGGGAAATTGCCACTACAAAAAAATTCAACACTGAGAGAGAACCAGAATAAATTAAATAAGGACCTACAGGTAAACCTTTTTTAATATAATAAAGAGCCTTCACTATTGCCACCAACTCAATTGAAAAATTAAACAATTTTACCCTTATTTTAAAACTACAAACACTCTTCAGCCTTGGTCAAACTGTTCGTGGTAGCGAACTGTAAGTAAGGAGCGATCCGGCTCAATAGCACCCAAACTCTAAAAAACTGAATTTTGATACCAATAGATACATTAAAAGAATTGGATTCTTATGCTAATTTAAAATATATAAGTTTCATCAATTTTAGTCTTACACAACAAAAGTTACGACCCTGAGAAAATTTGCCTTATTTTCGTAAAGGGGAGAACACCCCCTAAAAGCCATATAATCTTAATGAAAATCACACCATCAGATTCAGAGGATCAGAGAACCCTACTGTAGAGGTTTTGAGCTCCTATCTGCAAAAACTTGGTTTTTCTATTTTTTGCCAGAAGTAAGATCACAGATGCGTGTTCATTTGTTTGTTTGTTTTTTCCAGGGATGATCGTATAGACCTAGCGGTCCAAGAATGTCGTAAAAGGGCTCATTTGAACGAAAATTAAAAGTTCTAGCGCCCTTTTTCAGTGACCAAAAAAACCTGAGGGCAACTAGGCCTTCTACCACGTTCATTTTTCCACAAAGTCACCGGCACAAAATTTTAGACAGCCATTTTGTTCAGCACAGTCGAAAAATCTAATAACTACGTCTTTGAGGAAGACTTAAACCCTCACAGTCCCCGGGGGAAGGGTGGCAAGTTATGAACTTCGCCCATTGTTTACATATAGCATTGGTTATTGGGAAGCACACATAAATTTTCAGGGGGGGTTCTGGTGGAGGAGTGTCGGGGATTACATGGGAAGATCTTTTATTGGAGCTTTCATGGGGAAGAGAATTTCCATGAAGGAGTTGCTGGATTTTCCAGCATTATTCAAAAAAACTAATGAGAAATTAAATAAAAAAGACAAGTTTTTTTCAACTGAAAGTAAGGAGCAACATGAAAACTTAAAACGAACAGAAATTATTACGTATATGAGGAGGTTATTCCCCACCTCAATACCCCGCTCTTTACGCTAAAGTATTTTTAGTAATTTCAAAAGAGTTATTTATTCTAATTAAACGGCCTTTGTGATTCAGGGGTCATTCTTAGTGAATTGGAGCAAAATTCGAACTTTAGCGAAAGAGCAAGGTATTGACGAGGGGGCGAAACCTCTCATATACGTAATAAAAATAAACGAATATAGAAATTCGTTACGTAAGTAAATTCGTAAGTTTCGCATATTTATTACCAACAAAAAACGTTCATAAATAAAATTAAAAGTTCCAGTGATCTTTCAAGCAACCAAAATTGGAGGATAACTAGGCCCCCTCCCCTGCCTCTTTTTCTAAAAATCGTCCAATCGAAGTTTTGAGAAAGCGATTTAGCTAAAAAAGTAAAATCTATATGCAAATTTCATTTTAATTATTCATGTAGCCTAAACTGAGCCAAAAATCAAAACCTGCATCAATTCAAAAACGTTTGAAAATTAAATAAAAAAACAAGTTTTTTTAACTGAAAGTAAGGACCGACATTAAAAATTGTAAGATTATCATTTTGTTCAGCATAGTCAAAAATCTAATAAATATGCCTTCGAGGACGAATTAATCCCCATACTCCCCGGAGGAAGGGTTGCAAGTTAGGAGCTTTGTCCATTGTTTACATATAGTACTGGTTATTGACGAAGCATACTGACTATTTCAGTGGTTATAGGAGGCCACATAGGGTTACATTGCTTACCATTTGGTAGAAGAAATAATGGATATCAATAATTTTTCTTTAACAGGATCATTTGGTTTTATCAATTTTTCAAAAAAATATTTAGCTTCCAGTTTTATTTATTTTGTTTCTGAGTAACTTGATCCAAGTTTAAGCATATTGCAGGGGTAGCTGTAGACTTTAGACAGCTAAGAATCTTCCTAGTATATTGTACAGGGCTGAATCCAATTTTGCTAGCATGGGCCCTTTTGCCTCGCTATAAAATAAACAACCATAACTCGGTTTATTTATGATGACTGTTTCACCACTTTACTAGCAATTTGAAAAGGCGAACCCATTTTATTCATTCATATTGCATTTGGAAGGTTTGCCCTGCCTTTGGAGGAGCCAATAAGGTAATTTATGTGATGGCTCCAAGATAACTTCCTCTTCAGCACAAAGCCAAGGTAATAAACTCAACATGAGGTATAATCTTTGAATAGATTGATACCCTAGGGAGTCGAGATATATTTCTCCCTGCTGAAAAGTATTAGGCTAGATTTTAATGGGGAAAAATTCCATATTATTACCCATTGTCCATAATTCTAGATGGTCAAGGCCTTTCTCATACAGGATTTTAGGGTATTTTGATATCATAAGATAATATTTACTTTCAAAAGGCTATCGCAAGCTCTAATAGAGTGGAATTTGCTTCATCATTTATAGAAAAAAAAACAATAGAGCAAGACAAAAGTAAAAGAAACATAGATAAAACATGAAAATGGTCAATAAAAATTTATCGCACTCCAAGAACTAAAATGTATTTTATGGGATTAATGGCAAAACAAAGAGGTGGGGGGAGGATAAAATTAAAGTACTTTATTACAAACCACTATCACAGGCTAAAAGAAGAAAAATGCCGAATTCGTATTCCAAGTCAAATACTGTAAAAATAAAAACAACTGAAATCGAAATGTTAATAAAATGTGAAAATAATTACAATTAAAGAAGGGATTGTGCATATAACTGGGTCAA
Organism: Artemia franciscana; assembly: GCF_032884065.1. Taxonomy (NCBI): domain Eukaryota; kingdom Metazoa; phylum Arthropoda; class Branchiopoda; order Anostraca; family Artemiidae; genus Artemia; species Artemia franciscana. The sequence goes on along the minus strand of NC_088864.1, from coordinate 43,043,068 downwards.
AAATAAATAGAGCTCAAATAAGTATCCCAAATGGGCAAAATAAAAGTGGCTACAGATAAAAACAAAGTGGGCATAATTATTGTAACCATACATCTTTAACTATAATAAGGACGGATGAGTTAATTTTGGTTCAGGACCCATATCAGAAATTATTAAGGTGCTTCAGAATAAAGGGGATAAAACTTTTTTGGAACGTCTTTGTACGAGCAAGGATTGGGAATAAGTTCGGATTGCTAAGGGGAGTCTGGGTCTAATGGGGTTGTGAAAATCGGAAAAAATGTCTTCAGTATGGGGATTAGAAATGGCGGATTTAGAAAGGCGCAAACAAATTTTTTACCTTTCTTTTAATGTGGTAATGCGTGCGGCTTTAAGGAGGGAGGAGCACAGGATTTTGCTTACTTTGTAGGTGATCCTAAGCGAACGCTTTTGGACTGACTCAACTTTGTCGCCAGTTTCACCTAAAAATTGCATATGCCAGATCAGACATGCATAATCCAATAACGGCCTGACAAAGGACAAGTAAACACGAAGGGAATGCATCTTATGGCAATTAAATTTGTTTAACAGTTTAAACATGGATAATGAAACGTTTGCTTGTTTAACAATGTTTGAAAGATGCATGTCCCAGTTAAAATTATTAGAAATTGTGACACCAAGAGGTTTAACTTATTTCACTGGCATTTCGGGTGGGATCGGATCTAGGAAAAATAGAGTGGATTTCAAGAAATTTAGCGTCATTATATTTGATTTGGTGGAATTTACTTTTATATTTATCTACATCCAAAAAGTGAGTTAGGATTTCGTGGGGGTCTTTTAATATTTCTATGACATACTTGAAAGATCAACATTTCATCCATATATTTTCATCTTTGGGGGAATTCCATACCAATTTCACTAATCATAACTAGAAATAAGAGTGGTCCCAATAAGGTTCCTTGAGGAATTCCACCGTAAATAGAAAGAGGGTTAGAGAAAATATTTTCGGGTTTTACACCTTGCGATATTTGGATTGGCTTATTTGGATAGGAGGGGAAATGGATTTTTGATTGGGGAGAAAATAAAGTATCAAGGGAGAAAAGGGGAGAAGGTAGAATCTATTGCTTGTCCTATGTGTGGATCTCAGGATGAAAGTTTAATACATTTGTTGTGTGAATGTGTCGAATTGAATGATTGGAGGCGAGAGATGTATGTTAAAGAAAAATTGAATCAGATATGGATGGTAAATAGAATGAAAGAGACAAATTTCCTGAGTATTAAAAGGATAGCAAGATTTGTAAGGATTGCAGCGGCATATCGGGAGCGTTTTCTTAAATAGTATTAATTTAATTTAGTTAATTTGTTGTTTGTTTTTTGTTATGTAAATTTCCTATGGCCCGTGGGCTTTTTCTGGAATAAATTATTATTATATTATCATTATTATTGAAATGATAAACTAATACACTGCTATGTGTTCTAACCTTTTGACTTGCGCCATCTATAAAATTGTTTAGCTTTTTTCTACCTGCATAACAAAAACGGAAGAGACTTTTTACTTTGCATGCCTAAGGTTTTAGATAGCTTAATATTAACCAGCTAACATACGTCTCAATTTCTTTGTAAAGCTATTTTTTCATGTTTAAAAAGATATTTCAAAATTTAAAAAAAAAAAAATTCTAGGTTGTTTGCCAAATATGTATATTAGATACTGTGTTTCGTTTTGTGACAAACATATTGGAATCTAAGCCCCATGTTTGAATCGGGTCTAGGCCTCCCTTCCCCTGAAAAATTACCCCTGGATAATTCCCTCCCCCCAAGTTTTCCCAAACACACCCAATCAAAATTTTTAAATAACCATTTTGTTCAAAATAGTCCAAAGACAAAATAACCATACCTCTGGGTTTGACAACCCCCCTTCCAGCCCCCAGGGCAAGGGGTTTAAGCTATGCAAGTTACCCATTGTTAAGATATAATATTTTTACAGGAAGCGTGGTTGTATCAACCATGAAGAGGGGCAGATACGCCAAAGGTGCATTTTATAGCCAAAACATCCTAACTCTCATCGAGGTCTTATGGAAGCATAGAATAGGTTCTAAGAAAGAGAGGGGGGTATAGTGGTTTTAGAAATTGATATTTAATCCCTCATGATTTCTGGGAATATTTTTGTCCTACGCTGTTATTATGAAAGCAAAGGGTAACATTAAACCCCATAATTAGCAGAATTTTTTCCCTATAGGAGGGGGCTGCCCCTTCTCCATCCCAACCTCCTCCTCGTGGCCATAGAAACTTTGGAGGATGCTTATTCGATTGGAAATTTAGAGTTCCGGTCCCTTTTATAAAGCGAAAGTAATTAGATCCGGTCCCTGCCCTTAAATATTTTTTTTTGTCTGATGATTTTATTACCCCTTAGGACGTCTGATCGACATTTTGTGTTAACGATTTTGTATTTTCTCCGTGGCTGCTCAAATTTAAGTGTGGGGGAATTTACCGCGAGAAGGTGGGGTTTCTTGGAGGGTTGGAGATAATTTATTGCAGGAGGAATTTTCTGCATAAGGGGAGGGAGAGCTTCGGCACCCGTTCCAATCAGTTACTTCAATGATCGTCAAATACAACTTTTAGTTAAAATGAAATACCCTGATAAATATGTCTCTGCCTTGTTTTGATGTAGGACAGTGGCATTTTAACATTGTTTTCTTAATTACCATTGAACCATTTTTCAAGGTAAAAGGGTACAGTAATTGTGAAGGGGGGGGGGATTCTTAAGAAAGGATCTTGTCACTGTATAGTCCAAAATGTGTGTCAGGTTCTGATTTTAGAAAAATACAACAATTTATATGCTGAGGCAGGAAGAATGGGGTGCATAGCCAGGGAGTAGGTCTCATGATGAATAAGGAATTTTCTAAGTCTTGCTTAGGTTGGTAGGGTCTTAATAATAGAATTCTTGTCCTTACGAATAAAAAGTGCAAGGTACCAGTCATACAATTATATACACTTGTAGAGCTGACTTACGAAGTAGGAGTGACTTAGATAAATTGTACTTACAGACACACGAAAAAACATTCAGAATCTCAAGTAGAAAAATTTTATTTTTATTTGGGGATTTTTGTGTCAAGGTCGGTAGAAATAAGGATAGATGGTATCAACGCATAGGTAAATTTGGTGTAGGGAAGGAAAACGGCAACCGTTATAGACTGCTGCAATTTTGCACGTATAACAGTCTCGCCAAGTTATACCCAATACAGTACTTGATCACAAAATGGCTCATAATTTAACACGATGCTCTCATGATAGTAAGTCGGCCAATCTTATTGATTAATTTATTGTAAACAGAAGAATGGTAGGATCGATACAAGATAGCAGAGTATATGAAAACATTGTTATTGATGTTAAAAGTGAAGTTCACCACCTAGTAGAGTCTAAAATCACTCTAAAGCTGAAATTTAGGAAGGGAAAGTACCTTCCAAGAATTTATGACGTCGATAGATTGAGAGTGAGATTTTAAGAGGAAGTTTGCAGTAACAGTTGAATTGGAGAGTCTAAAATTTGAAAATGTAGAAGGTAGATGGAACAGTTTTAGAAAAACAATTTAATAAGCTGCAGCTGGTGTCTTTGGGAGGAAAGTAAGAAACGTAGATAGGAATGTTAGTGAAAACACTTTAAGTGTCGAAAAAGAGGACGGGTTTGTGCCCAAAGTATTTGAGTGATATTTCATATGAGATGTTCGAAAATTTGACCATAGTAATGCACAGCTTAAACTGGAAAGAAAGGAAAGCGGAGAAAAAAGTATAGATTAAGAGAGTTCGAATTGGGTGCCATGGATAAAATCACAGAGGATCTGGAAGATGCAGCCGGTATAATAGCAAAATAGCATGTTAAGAAGTTGAGAGGAAGTGATCAGTCTAGCCTTGCCCCAGTCTAAGATAAAAATGGGCATTCAATCAGTGAAAAGAAAAGTGTTAAATAGAGATGTACAGAAAATTGTTAGAATATGCTGAACCGTGATAAAGTAACAGGAAATGATTTAGAAAAGAATAAAAAAGTTAGTAAAAATTCGGTGGTGAAAAAAGAATTAATTTGCAAAGAATTGTTAGAAAAAGTACCAAAAGGATTAAAAATAATAAGGCATCAGTTTCTGAGAGTATGGTGAATGAGTTTTTAAAATATGGTGGTTGTGAAGTTAGAGATGAATTACTGAAGATTATCAACAAGATTTCTGAAAAAGGGGGAAGAGTGAATGTTTTAACTGTAAAGTCTTTAATTTGGTTTTGGTAGGAATCAAATTACTTAATATGATGATACTTTTTAGACCTATACATGCTGTAAATAAAGTTTTAATATGAACACAGTTTGGGTTTAGGAAGGGGAAGAGGGAGCACTAGCCAAATTTTTACTCTTTGATTAATCATGGAGAAATCCCTGAATCAGCAACCCTGTCAGTCCTCAGTTTTACAGACTATGAATAGGCATTTGATTCAGCCGATAAAGGTGTTTTAGTGTTTCAGCAAAGGCCTTATCCTTGTATGGCTTACTAGACATATTCAAGTGATGAGTGCTGTATACGAAAACAGTTTTGCTTCGGTTAAGGTAGGAAATGAGGTATGTAGGTGGTTTGGTATTGAATCAAGACTTAAGCAGAGTTGTGTTATATCTAGATTTATCTGTATTTTTATGGACTTTGTCCTAAGAATCACGGTAAAGACTATGGGAGAGCATGGAATGATTGACATAATAAATATCTCCTAGACTGGGATTATATAGGTTATTTGAGTGTCCTAGATAATAATCTTGGCAAAATGAATAAAATATTCAAAGTTTTTGCGGTTCAGAGCATAAATTCAGGTATGATTAGGTATTCTGAAATCAGTGAATATGTAAAAAGTAGAATAGGCAAGGTTCAGGTGTTTTTGTTTTTTCTAATTTGAAAAAAGTCTGAAAGAATAGGAAGATAACTCTACGAACTAGGATTGGAATACTGGAAGCTAAATTGATGATAGCAGAAAAGGATTGTCCTCAAACACGGGCGCTTGGGACGACGGGGGAGGATTTGTTGGATATTTTCCAGAGGAATTGTCTACAGATGGTTTTAGGTACCCGTTTGACTGGCTGATCGTATTTCAAACATCAAGCTGAACGGAAAATGTGGTTCTATCCAATTTTCTAGGGCTATAATGAGCGAAAGACTGAAATGGCTAGTTGTGGATGAAGGATGACAGATTGCCAAAGATCGTTATTTTTTCAGCCATCTATCTAGTTGTAAATGAAAAGCATATCATCACCGAATAGGGCGGGAAAAGGTAGCAAGGAAGGATTAAAAAAAATTGGAAAATTTCGAGAGGAGTAAAAATAAAAACCTAGATTGGGATGGAGGAGAAGTGAGTGCAACTATGGTTAGCCTAATGTGACTTGGAGCTGCAGTGAGTTGTTACTAGTAGTGGTAAGAGTAACCTGACCACCTTTCCTATTAAAATTTATCCATGAATCCTTTGTTTTTAAGTGTCTTACGGTAACTACGTAATTTGTGCCCTTACTATGAAGGCTGCACACTTCTTGCTACTTCTCCGTAACTTTCGTCCGTTTGGGTCAAGATTACTATCTCAAAAATCTTCATCCCATACACTACAGCTTCATTGAGAGGCTCAAGGGCATTCTGACAGCTGAAACGGACGTTGACGCCCTATTAAACAGCAATGGCTCTGTAAGATCCCCATCCTTTTTTTTAATCAAAGACATTTGGGTTCTCCCTGTTCAACCTTGCAGTTTGGAAAGGGGATTATGATGTCACTATTTTCGACCGAAAGATTCCTCTTGCATCTTCATACAATCATACAGTCTATATGGCAAGGAAAAAGAACTGAAGGATTTTCGGAATATAGCTAAGTGCTCTTATTTCTACCACTAAATGCTCAGCAGTTTTTATAGAAGTATCTTTTGAAAAAGTTTCAGACGTTCAGTAAGGTATTCGTATTACAAATCAATGAACTATAGAGGTACAAGAATATATTGCATAACGATACATGATATTGTAAGTAAACAAATCATAAATAATAATAATGAAAAAACACAAAGCCCTTAATCCAATGATCAAGGCCGAAGGATGGTGAAGCAGCACATAACTAGTAATAAATCTCTGCATAATCTTTGCTATATATATTGCAGAGTGAGTAGTTAGAATAGAATAGTTTTTAGCTATCACTTGTAAGTTATCTACGATAGCAGTTCAAAACTGTCACGGCAAATATAAGTGCATAATAGCACTTCTCTTCAGGCTTCAGATTGGTATTTTCTGACTACTTGAAGCATTTCGATCTGAAGGTCTAGCTGTTTATTTTCTGGCACTTTTTTCATCTGCAAGCTCAGCGATTCAATAAAAGAAAGGCCAGGAAAACTTTTTTCAGAGCTTAATGTATGGCAATTCATAATTTTTTGATAGCATGCACAATTTCCTAGGCCACTGTTGTCTTTTGATTCTGTCTCAGCGCCTTCAACGTTCTCTGTAGTGGTTATCACGTTACTTGCCTCGCCACCATCTTCAGACTGATCACCACCTATATATTCATCTTCTTCTGAAATTATACTCTCGACTCTGTCCATTTCACTTTGTGATATCATATCAAAACCATCTTCTTCTTTGATAAAGATTTTCTGTGGGCTCATTTCTTGGCTATTGTCACAATGGACAGTCATATCTATAGTTTCCTCACTAGAAGTGCAGGAAGAAGTATGTTTCTGCTTTCTATGCTCAGTATTAGCAAGACGATGAGTAACATTGTCATTAAGAAAGTTCATTAATCTAAAGAAAGCTTCATCATTCGGTTTAAGGACAGAGAAGTTAGCCGTTTTCTCGACTTCTACCTTTTTCCTTCTAATTCGGACGAAACGGTCTCGTAAAGACTTGAATTTCCCAATTGCTTGACTAACTACAATAATTAAAGATTAATTAGTTATCTTGTGAGGCTAAAAAGGAAATACAATTAAAATACACTTAATACATGGGTTTGATTGAGAGGCTAAGCTGGTGGCAGCCAGTTGTACATGGAAGAATTTCTGTTGGTTTCATATTTTAATGTCAGTCTACTTTATTAAAAAAAATCTATTTATTTGTATTACCTTTTATGGTTACGCTAAACTTGATCAGTATATTTGTCCAAAATGAACATTCGTTTCTGAAAAAGAGGCTAACCTAATCAGTTAGATAAAGCTAAATTTCAAAGCGTGTTAGGAGTACCCTTAATTGGAGCGAAGCTAATTTAATAGCTCTAGGTTAACAATTTAACTTGTGAACTTTTTTTTTTTTTTTTTTTTTTTTTTTTTTTTTTTTTTTTAGTACGGTAGCTGTTTTTACCTTGATTGGAATTTTGCAATCACCCTCCTGATTTTGTGTTAAAAAGCACATTCAAGTCCTAACATCAATAGGGGTTAGTCCCCAAAGCTGAGCCGACAACCGGTGGTACACCGCCAGAAATGTTCCAATGACCTATCACAGCAAATATTTCGGTTGGGCCGGTGCACCGCCATCATGGTTGGTGACGGTGGGAGTCGAGAATTCTTGGCACTGAATTCATTTTTGAGATTGTTCGCGGAACTAGGACGCAAATTATAACAAGGACATCCACTATCTTAAGGTATTTGCAGAATTTTGTATTCCCTGAAAATATTTTTTTTTTACATGTCTACTTCGGAAGTTTAACGATCTTTCACTCGTTTATAGGCTCTTCACTACAATCGTCAGTTTTAGACACACTGAAGACTACAATAAAAACACTGAAGAGGTAAAATATACCTCTTTCATAACAGGACAATTTGCATGTGTAGAACTGAAATCCCTTGTATCTTCTGACATGTAAAAAAGTACAAAATAACAAAAGAAAAACTAAATTACTTTAAACCAACTGTCATAAATCCAGCAATTAAACTAATTAAAATTAACAAGTTCGCATATTATTTTATAACAATTTTATCAAATAGTTAGTGATAACGAACTGTGAGTAAACAGTGACTCGGGTCGTATAAACTTCGGAGGGGACTCATTGGATTGAAATTCAGAAGATCTTAGGTCATCTTTTAAATTCAAAGGAATTGGAGGGTAACTATCCCCCCCTTCACGTCCTATTTCCCCAAATGCATCAGATAGAAATTTTGAGATACCTAATTATTCAAAAAATGGTCTAATGATAACATAACAAGGCCTTCAGGGTTGACATAGCCCCCGTAGTCTGGGGCAAGGGTTGTAATTTATGCCCCGGCAGTATAAGGTTTTTATGAAAGGGGTGATCGTGTTAACATTTGAAGAGGCTCATTTGATTAAAAATGTAAAGTTCTTGTTTCCTTTTAAGATTGAAAAGTGATGGAAGGCAAATAGCCCCCCCAACACTGTTTTTCCCTAAATGCATCACATCAAAATTGTGAGATAGCCACTTTATTCACAAAAGTCCAAAGAGCACATAGCAATGACTCCAGGGAAGAAACAACCCCATAGAGCCAAGAAGCAAAGGTTTTAAGTTATACCCCAGAGCTTATAAGGTTTTTATGGAATGGGTGGTAGTATAAAATTCGGATGGAGCTCATTAGATTGTATGTCGGAAGTTCTAGTGGCCTTTTTAAGAGTCAAAGCTGAATGGAGGGCAACTAGCCGCCCACTAAGCCTACCATTTCCTAAAACATCCAGTCAAAATTTTAAAGGAACTTTTTTGTTCAGCATTGTTGAAATGTCCAATAATTATGTTGTTGGGGATGTCACCCCCCCACAGTCCTCAAGTTAGTTAGTCCTCAAGTTAGATAATTTGTTCAGTATTTTCACATAGTACATTTTACTGAGAAATGTATGCATGGTTGAACTTTACTTTCCAAAAATATGAAGCGTATTCAGGTTTTTCAGAGATGGTTGAGTGTTGAACAAAGTCAAAACACTTTCTCTTCATGTGTATACGGATTGTGAAAGGGGTGTCACTCAGTATTGACTTAGCCTATTAATTTAGAACTTTAAGGGAGATGATCAAAAATGCAATATTTGCACACTACCACTACTACTACAAGTACCACCACTACTACTGCTACCACTAATACTACTGCTACGACACTACCCCATTTGCAATATTGAGAGGAAATTTGGATTAAATCGAATTCACCATGTGCACGCAGTTTTTAAAAGATCGTATCTCAAGATACGATCTTGAGTTGGGTATTTAGTAGTAACTTTCAGAGAATGCTAAAGGGGGAAGATCATCTGACGAAAAGGTAATTTGTGCGCGCTGCAACTAATACTACTATTACAGTTTCATTTATTACAACTACTGCTTCGAATATTGCTTCTACTGTAACTACTAGCTATGGAGGTGAAATTTTGAGGGGGGGGGGGTGAACAGAATCACAACACGCCGGCTGTATGCAGGTTCTCAAAAGTATATAATAGCAATATCTTAGGAATATTTTGGTGTGTGAAGTTGAAACAAACACGGCTTTTTTACTCATAATACTGCTACTGCTATTATTATTATTACTTCTACTACTACTACCGACACTACACCTAAGGCTACCAGAATTAATTCTAGTACTGTTACTATTACTGCTGGGATTACTACTGCTTCTACTAAAACTAAGAGTATTAAGGCGAAAAATATGGGAAATAATGAAACTGTATGGAACTAATTCGAAGCACACTAAGCCAAAACAGGTTGTCAAGAGAACATATCAGAAATGTTTCAGGAACAGTTGATGGTATTAAGTTACAACTTTAAGTGTGTGTTGAAGGGGATTTTGATGAAACCAAAGGCATTAGTAGCATACTGCTACTAATGCTACTACAACTATTGCTACTATGTAAGCTGAGAGTATTAAGGTGAAGCTTTCAAGGAATATTTATGCGGATGTTAAACTGAATGAAAGCCAACTATGAGCATGTAGATTTTCAAAATTTTGAAAAAGCAGCACCAAGAACGGCTTACATTATCAAATTAGACCTTTAAGGTCAAGGTCCCTAAATCCATTGAAATGTTAGTTTTCCTTTGCTACGAAAAGATAATCTTTTTTATCCTGTTTGTTTTTATGTTATTCTCTCAGCAGAAAAATACAAACTCCAATTAAAGACAAGTAGACAAGGGGGAATAAACTAAAAGAATGTAAAATTTTCATTCCGACCAATTAATTTTAAATGTTTTTTTTGAATTTATAGTACTTTCGAATGCTTCAAATTTTTCATTTTTTAGGCTCTATACTTCTTTAAAAAGAAGCTACCAGGTTTCACATTAGATTTTATCTCAATTTCCTGGAGATTAAATCCGAAATACAAACCAACCAAATTTAGGTCCTTTTTCGAAGATCGCTTGCGCAAAATAATGACAGAACAATACAAATTGAAAAAAGAATACAGGCCAGATTCTGAAAAAAAAATCACAGAGAGATATTGAAGTTAACCTAGAGTCACGCTATTTTAGAACAGAATAAATAGTGAAAACCGAAGAAAATCTGGCCGCTATTCACTGTTGTATCTTTATGGATATAAATTACTGGACTAACTTTCTTTTTTAATCAGGCTTGCACTGTCAAGAGTAAATTTTCTGATTAACTCAGTAATAAAATGATGAGAAACAGACATATCTTTAGAATCAGAGTTTCTTCCTGAATCGACATATAAAATTCATTGGTAAACATATGACTGTTCATATTAATGACTTGCCAATAAAGTGAACGTACCACTCGATGCCTTTTTTATGCTCTTTACGAATATAATAATCGCTTCTATCGCAAATTCAAATTTAAGCACTTTATGAGCTCTTAAAATAACGAAGGTTTCATTTAAAGTATGCGTTATCGGTCGTTTTCCGACAAAATATACTACGTTTTCTTAACGCTGTTTTCTCGGTCGTTTTCGACAAAATAATACTACATTTTCTCAGTGCCAAAATTATTTATAATAAGGTTAATTTAGGTAGGTTAGGTTGGGTTAAAAGGTGCTCAAATTTGAATTTGCGATAGAGGCAATTATTATATTCGTAAAGAGAATAAAAAAGGCATCGAGTGGTATATTCACTTCATTGGTAAGTCAATAATATGAATATTCATATATTTACCCATTCATTTCCGTCGTAAATGACCTTTAACCCCGCCCCCGAATATGCAACTATATAGGCTACCTCTAGTTGCATATATGTACTAAATTTCCGTAAGTCATTTTCCTAAATTGATTTAATGGTCTGTCCAAATAATAGGAAATTCGTTACATATATACAACTCGGGGTGCGTATATCCATATTAGGGGGGGGGGGGGTAAATTTTATCTCCGACGCAACATAATATTATATATGGATTCAGGATAAAATTTTGATTCTAAGGATATGTATTTTTCTTAGCTGTCTCATTAGTGAGTTAATCGGAAAATTTACCCTGTCAAGTTGTCACAGTGTAAACTTATTGTGGCATTTGGTATTAACCAAATGACATATAGCAATCAAAGATTCTGTCGGTCTGTCGGTCTGTCTGTCTGTCTATCGGTCCAGGTTTTGCTACTTTAGGCACCTACAGGTAAGCTAAGACGATGAAATTTGGCAGGCGTATCAGGGACCAGACCATATTAAATTAGAAATAGTCGTTTTCCCGATTTGATAATCTGGGGGGCGGAGTGGGGGCCCGTTAATTCGAATAAAATTGAAAAAATGAAGTATTTTTAACTTACGAACGGTTGATCAGATCTTAATGGAATTTTATGTTTGGAAGGATATCTTGTCTCAGAGCTCTTATTTTAAATCCCGACAGGATCTGGTGACATTTGGGGGGGGGATTTGGGAGGGGAAACCTAAAATCTTGGAAAACACTTAGAGTGGAGGGATCGGGATGAAACTTGGTGGGAAAAATTAGCACAAGTCCTAGATACATGACTGACATAACCGGAACGGATCCGCTCTCTTTGGGGTAGTTGGGGGGGGGGGAATTCTGAAAAATTAGAAACAATGAGGTATTTTTAACTTACAAACGGGTGATCGGACCTCAATGAAATTTGATATTTAGAAGGATATTGTGTCTCAAAGCTGTTATTTTAAATCCCGACCGGATCTGGTGACATTTGGGGGAGTTTGGGGGGAACCTAAATTCATAGGAAACGCTTAGATTATTAGAAAGACTTAGATACGTGATTTACATAATTGGAATGGATCCGCTCTATGGGGGGGGGGGTTAATTCTGAAAAATTTGAAAAAATGACGTATTTTTAACTTTCGAAGGAGTGATCGGATCTTCATGAAACTTCATATTTAGAAGGACCTCGTAACTCAGATCCAGCGTCACTGGGGGAAGTTTGGTGCTTCTGGGCGTGCTAGGACGATGAAAATTGGTAGGCGTGTCAGGGAGCTGCACAAATTGACTTGATAAAGTCGTTTTTCCAGGTTCGACCATCTGGGGGGCTAAAGGGAGAGGAAAAATTAGAAAAAATGAGGTATTTATAACTTACGAGTGGGTGATCGGATCTTAATGAATTTTGATATTTAGAAGGATATCGTGACTCAGAGCTCCTATTTTAAATCCTGACCAGCATTAAGCCTCTGATTTTCCTTATAAATCAATCTGTTGATTCTTAGAATTTTGTTAGAGCCCATGCCATATGAGCTCTTGGCTCTTAGCTCTTCTTGCCTCGTCACAAGTGCCATATGAGCTCTTAGCTCTTTTTTCTGAATAGTTTGATTTTGTTTCATTTAGATCATAGTCCATGCAACCATGACACACATTCAAATTTTCGGTAAATGTTTAGTTTCGTCGCAAGCTGTCTAAACTGGAAACTGCTTCCATACTATAGTACTTAGAAATGTTAATTCTAGGAGCACTTCCATTTCTGGTTGACCTTCCTCCTCAATGGGGCAAACTAAAAATGCGTAAAGTGGGCTTTCTTACAGGTAACATTACCTATAGAACGTAGCGTATTAGTCCATGAGCCCCACGAGCAGTGGGACGAGGTCTGTATTCTATATTTATTTAATAAGCCTCGTTTGAGGTTTTTTTTCACTCTTTGTTGAATAAATATAGAATACAGACCTCGTCCCACTGCCCACGGGGCTTGTTGACTAATACGCTTCGCTCTATAGGTAATGTTACCTGTAAACAAGCCCACTTTACGCTTTTCAGTCTCGTTGGAGGGGGATTTTAGAAAGCTTAAAAATGGATGCGCTTCTCTAATAATGACAAAGAAACAATATGCCGTCATCAGGATCTTGCTATATGCAGTAATACGCACTTCAGATAGCTTTTGACGGAACTAAACATTCACCAAATTTTCGAATCCAGATCCTCAAATCCTGGGAACTACCATGCCAAAAGCAACAGTTCAACAAAAACGCTCTAAAAACTAAAATTCATTGCATTTTAAATTCAAGACAGGCTTCTGATAGAGACAGGCTTCGAACCTGGAGCATTAATGAGGTGTAATCACTGGAATCTTTTAAGTCCTACAAGCGGGAAAATAGTTTTTAGGGTAACTTTACAAATGTTTTTTTTTTGGAGTAGCCTACTGTTATTGAAAATACCTTTAATTCGAATTTTGACTGAAAAAATAAGGAAAATGACAAATTTACCCCCCCCCCCCTACTAGATTATAAAAATGTACTTGACCACCCCTCCCCCAAAGGAAAATTGCGAACTAAAGCCACTGTGTATGCAGAAGCAAAAAAAAAAACTTTCATAGACCTAGTTTGGGCTGCAGATATATTCTCGGGTGTAATTATTCACCATACCTCAATAACTTTCTAAGATAGCTTACCGAAAAGCCCCTAAAGTAGAGTTTTATTGCTTATACTCTGAAGTTTCACATATCAAAAATTTTCTGATGTTTCAAAACACAGATTGCTTGATATATTAAGAATACATACTTGAGTATTCCACTCCATGCGTTCTTTTCAACTCAGAACAAATTGATTTCCATGCACTTAGTTTTATGAATCTGTTGAAATGATCATAATGTTTCCTGTCGTATAGACATGGGTTTGCCTCCACCAGTTTCACCATTGTATATTCAAAATTCTTCATTTTGCAGCACAAAGAACAAATAAATGCTAATCTTGCTAGCGTAGCGTGTCGGTCTCCAGACGCATCAACTGCGCAAAGCCTGCGCGTTGAACGACGGAAAAATGCCGTCAGCGTGATATAATTTAATCAATCTGGCAAAGAATCAATATTCTCAATATGTTATTTTTGAATGTCGTAATTATCGAGGCATTAGTCTGGTCTCTGTAGGTAGCAAATTACTGAGTAATATGATACTTTTTAGACTGAGACATGCTGTAGACAAAGTTTTAAGGGAAGAACAATGCGGTTTTAGAAAAGGTAGAGGATGTGTCGACCATGTTTTCACTCTTAGGTTAATAATTGAGAAGTCCCTTCGTTGTCAAACACCTTTGGTCCTTAGTTTTATCGATTATGAGCAAGCTTTCGATTCTGTTGATAGAACAGCGTTAACAAAGGTCTTATCGTTATATGGTATACCAGAAAAGTACATTAAAGTGATTTGCGCTATGTACGAGAATAATACTGCTGCGGTTAAGGTAGGAAATGAGGTTAGCAACTGGTTTTGTATTAAATCAGGAGTTAAGCAGGGTTGTGTTCTATCCCCCTTTATATGGATCATTTTGATGGACTTCGTCTTAAGGAGCACAGGAAAGGCAATTGGAGACCATGGAATCAAATGGGGAGGAAGAACGCTCCTGGACTTAGATTATGCTGATGATTTAAGCATATTAGATGAAAGTGTGAGCAAAATGAATGAATTTTTAGAGGTTTTACGAGTTCAGGGTGCTAAAATAGGCTTGAAAATTAATGTTAAGAAGACTAAGTCACTAAGGCTAGGAATAAGTGAAGTTGAACAGGTGACCTTAGGTAACGAAAAGATTGATCAGGTTGGGAGCTTCAGTTACCTTGGTAGTATTATTAGTAAAGATGGTGGGAGCAGTGAAGATGTTAAAAGTAGAATAGCTAAAGCTCAGGGTGTTTTTTCACAGTTAAAAAAAGTTTGGAAGAATAGAAAGATAAGCCTACAAACCAAGATTAGAATATTGGAAGCTACAGTGATGACAGTGGTCAAATATGGCTCTGAAGCATGGACACTCCGAAAAGCAGCTGAAAATTTACTAGATGTTTTCCAGAGAAATTGCCTACGGATTGTTCTGGGTACCCGGCTGACTGACCGTATTTCAAACAGTAGGCTGTACGAAAAGTGTGGTTCAATCCCGCTTTCTGGGGCTATAATGAAAGAAAGGTTGAGATGGCTAGGCCACGTTCTACGGATGAAGGATGACAGATTACCGAAGATTGTCCTTTTTGGCCAACCGTCTGGGGCTACACGGAAAGCAGGTCGTCCTTGTCTGGGTTGGGAGGATGTCATAAATAAGGATTTAAAGGAAATGGGAACTTCCTGGGAGGGTGTAAAGAGGGAGGCTTTAAATAGATTAGGTTGGAGGAGGAGCGTGCGTAGCTGTGTTGGCCTCAGGCGGCTTGGTGCTGCAGTGAGTTATTAGTAGTAGTAGTAGTATTTTCTTAATTTACGCAGTCGAAAAGTAAGTAAGTAGTGCCGTCTGTTTACATAAGTCTCGAAGGGGGGAGGGGCAAAATTTTGGACAATTTTGTTGCTTTTTCAATTTTTTTGCATGAAAATACATAAAAGGACTTTTTTTGCAATGACAATACCAAAATGATGGTATTTTCCCAAATCTAGATAGGAGTGAAAATTATAGGGAGACACATTCCCCCTACACTTTCCCTATTGACGCCAAATTTACTTACTTAAAATAAATAAAAAACCTAATTAAGCCATATATCTTATAGCGAGAAAACTATTTCTCATGGTTGATTTTTCCCACCCTGTCCGTAAAATGTCGAATGTAAACGTTTTTTTTTTTTTTTTTTTTTTTTTTTTTTACGAAAGTGCTCAAGCAGCCATTCCATTTGGTTAAATATACATAAGTCAGGTCCATACACAGGGTACTTGGCCTCTACCCTAACTCTCCCTACAAATTTCAAGATTTTTAAAATGTCAACAAAACCTCTAGACTAGTATGCAGAACATATTAGTCAGCAGAATTGTTTTGATTTATTTATTTAGAACAATAAGGAAGGTAGGTTCAGGAAAGGAGTCGGAAAATAAGTCAAAATTATCGTACTATATTAAATAGATCCATGTAAGCCAAGCATAGTCAAGCATAAATTCAAGGTAACAGTGAAGATCTCGGGGCTGAGAAGGCGGCATCGAATCTCAGTTACTGTAATTTGTGTTTGTTTTAAGCTTCATTGTTACCCTTTATTTTCTGGCAAACTTTTCTGGCCTCATTCAGACTACAAAGTAGCGTATAACACCCAGAGATGTCTCTGGGGCTGGTGGCGGGTCAGACAAAATTTATTACAGCACCCCTCCTGGCTCACATATAAGCAGAAAAAAGTCAAATCAAGGTGAAAATTTTGTCGGTGCTAATTAAAGCGGGAACAAAGGACTCGATTTGGAAAAATAGCAGTAAAAAAGCCCTCCAATGCTTTACATCGCATTTTCAGGTGTCTCTAACTCTCCCTGCATGGTGTACCTGTATTGAATTTCTGTACCATTTTCTGGGGGTTTGCTTACCACATGGTGTACTTATACTGAATTTCTTAGGCACTTTATACGGTATTTTAGTGGATCCACGCCCTTGATGTACCTACAATGAATTTCCAAGGGACCCCATACACACTTCAATAGATTTTTTTATTAGAAAGATTCTACCCTGATAGAGGGTAAGACATAATTCCTCATTACATAGGAGACTCTTTTTTTAATTTTCCAGGAAAATATACATGGCAGAGACACACTTTTATCTTGGCACGATTAAAAAAAAGCTAATCAAAACTGCAGTCCTAGCTTTTTCAAACATTTTGACACTCGTATATTTTTAAGTTTTATTAACTTTTTATTAAGTTTTATTACTTAATAAATAATTTTCCAAATATTTTCAAATTCCTATTTTGACGAGTTTAGCTCAATGCAAAGAAAAATTGTTGTCTTACGCGCACTTGATTTTAAATCTATAGAAAACATACAAAAGGTCCAGACTCGCTGGGTTTTCTTGCCTCCCTGGGTCACTTCAGCAACTAAGGTTATCAACTCCGGTCATCAAATGAATTTTCATTTTACTTGGTCAGTCTATATCTATCAGATTTCTAAGGTCCAAATACATTATTGTGGTTAAAAAATTATTGTTCTCTTATTTGTCGGTGCATAGGAAATAGCGTATCCACAAGAGTCCACAAAAACACACTTCTCCAAAAATATTCTACACAGGTTTTCATCTTTTTAGTTTCGTGAGTTTAGCTTATTTTTCAGTAAACTGACAAATACACATTTGATTTCAAATGGGCAGCACATTCCTTTCATTTTAGTTAATTTTAAAACACTTTTTTCACAAAAGAATTTTTTAAAACAAAACTAAATAGCTAAATTAAGCCAAACATAAGCTTAAAAGAATTCAAATAATTTTTCACGCATAAAACTACAAATAAATTACCATCAGTAATGAAATAAAATACAAAAAGAAAAGAAATTACACTAAGAAACTGGGTCAAGCTCAAAGCAAGCAGAGCTTAAGAGGAGTAGGGCTGACACCCCCCATGCCTTCTGAAAACCAGAGCATAATTTGAATCTCTTTTGTGGAAAAAGTCTTATAAAGTTAGTTTATGTTCGTTTTGAACTGACATTGCCTTTTTCATTGGTTACGAAATACAAATCCTTAAATCTTTTTCGTTTTTTTTAATAAAAATTAAAATTTTGCCTTACTATTTATATGTTGGACAAAATTTCTCAATGATTGTAAGTAATATATATTTTTTTGAAAATCTGGAAGCATACAGTAGTCTATATTTTGATTTACTTTAACACTTCAACTCCCTCTGAAGAGCTAAAATTACTATACTATATTGTTCCCATGACATTGCGTTTAGGCCATTTTGACAACCTGGATGCACTCATGCCCTTTTGACTTCGTTCAATAGTAAAGGCAAAAATGGTAATAGTAGTAGCCCTGAAAGTTTCAACTTAATACCCTTAGTTACAATTGAAATATTGCCGGGACATCTTATTGACATTGACGACCAGTATGCACATTGTGCCTTCTTATTCAGTTTTGAAACAACACAAATTTTGTCTGAAAGACTCTACTTTCTACCCTTTCTTAGTCCTAAGATATACCATCTGGATATATTAACAACATGGTCTATTTTGACAACCTGGGTGCACATAAACTATTTTGATTTAATTTAATAGTAGCAGTAATAGTATCAGCGGTAGTAACAGAAGTAGTAGCAAAAGTGGTAGTAATATTTGTCGCCCTGGAATTTCAGCTTAACAATCTAAGGCGTTGCTGGAATATTGCTCATGCACCCCTTTGATATCCCACATGTACATAGTGCATTTTGATTCAATTCAAACCCCCTTCCTGAATGTTTTACAGACCGTTCTCTGAAAGTTTTGCTAATGCCCTTAACATTAACAATAGTCATAGTCATAGAAGCAGAAGTAATAGCAAGATCATTGGTTATAGTATTAATCATAGCAGTAGCTGCAATAGTAGTAGTAGCAGCAATAGCAGCAGTGGCACTAAAAGTAATAGTTTTAGTATACATATAATACCTTTTGGTTGATACAACATCCCTTTCAACATGCCCTGAAAGTTCTGACTTTATACTCTATGTTGTTCCCGGAATATAACTATAATGCCCTTTGAACAAGTTGCATTGCCATAGTGTGTTTAGATTTATTTCAACATCCTCCTCAACGTTCTCTGGAAGTTCCACCGTAATACCCACGGCTTCAGTAGTACTACTAGTAGTTGTTGTTATAGTAGTACTAACAGTAGCCGTAGCAGTAGAAGTTGTAGCAGTAGTAGTAATAGTGGCAGTTGTAGTAGTAGTAGTATGTACATAATGACTTTTGTTTAGTTCAAAATCCTTCTTAATACGGCCTGAAGGTTTAAATTAAACCCCCCCGACCATTTCTGCTATATGGCTGATACACCCATTTGACGATCCACAAACAGAGATTGTGTTTTGATTTAGTTCAACACCCCCTTAAAATCCATTGAAAGTTTCAACTTCATAACCTTAGCCTTAGTAGTAGTAATCGGAGTAGTAGTAGTAATAGTAGTAGCATAAGTAGTAGTAGTAGTAGTAGTAGCAGTAGGCACGGAGTACCTTTTGGTTATTTCCTCATCCCTCTCAGCATGCTTTGAAAGTTTCAACGCAATACTCTAAGCTGTTCCTGTGAAATGGTCCATACTCCCCTTTAGCAGCAAGGTGGGCCCATACAGTTTATTAAAGAATATAAAAATGCTTCTGGGTCAGAGAAACGACACAAAGCTTTAATAGCATTTAGATTAGCTAGAAAGCAACACAAGACCTTAGTAAAAAGAAAGAAACTTTTATACCAAATTAAAGAGCAAGGGAAATTGCTTTATGTCTACAAATCTGCCAGCATGAAAGAATTCTGGATAACCTTGCGTGCTCCAAGTGACCAGTCAAGGGTAGCCCCAACCAGACGTTGATTCCTGGCCGACATATTTTGAAAACCCGGAGGACCAAAAGGACTTAGCTACCTCATCCCTTTACCCTTAAGTGCATAACGAGTTGATTGATTCAGTCGTTAGTAAATTCCCCCTCGTAGAGCATTTTTACCAGCTCATATAGGAGATATCAGAGGAAAAGTTGAAGAAAGTATTAAGATTGACTGTGGAGGATCTTCTCAAGGTACTGATGGGATCCCCTGTACTACGTATAAAACATTAATAGGACCAATATTGCTAGTTGTGTTGCGAGAGCAACACTTTGGTTTTGTCGTGTTTTTTTTTTTTTTTTTTTTTTTTTTGTTCCTAGCACCCCGATTTCAGCTTATTGCTAGAAAGTGGTAAGGGTCTAACCTCTGCGGTTTTTACGGAAAGTGTGGACCTTAGGCCGGATTGATGAATATGACTTTACATTTTGGAAAGCTTCGTAGAACTCTTGCCTCGGGCCAAAAAGGATGGTTTTTGCTTGTCCTTGAGCCAGAGCCTATAGTGTGTGAAGTGAAGAGGAGTTGTATAGCCTATGTCAGAGAGGACTATCTGAAGTTATGCAGCCAAGCTTTCGTTTCATCAAACCATGTTTCTGCTTTCGAGTGGAAAGCTCCGTTCTAGCAGGCAAGCAGGCAGGCACCAGTTTCAAATTGAAGATGGACTAAAATCTATAAGTGTTAAATATATGCGACAGTCACCCTGCCCCACAGCCAATATATCTTCTTTGAGTGATAAATAGAAAAATTTAGAGAAGCAAAAAAGTGGCATTTCCCTACGGGTCCGAAAGTGCTGCAGTGATTTCGGCTGAGTTTATCATTCGGTTTTTCGCACTTGGGATTGCGGTAGAGAAATGGTATCAGATGTGCCTCTTAAACTTTAAAAGTTCTCTCATTGCTAAAGAAATTAGAGTTTATCCTTTGCTCCTTTCTAAGTGATGACGTTAGAAAGTTGGCCTACGGCAAAAAGTCAACTTTTGAACTAAGACAGATAGATTTTTTTTTTCGACGGCAGTCGATAGCTTTTGATGAGCTGATCAAAGTGTATGTCATCCATTTTTTTGTACAAAAATTCCTTCATGAGATATACCAGTTTGAAAGTTTAAAGGGGTTGACAACTTCAGTAGTAAGGTACACACTGAAACCAAAAATAGGCCGATACCAATTGTGAGACATATAGGGGAGTTGTAAGCAACAGTCGGCTGTTAGCTCATAATCATCCTCGGCAATGAGGGGTTCGCAACTCTTACTAGTTGGTGTACCTATTTTTTGTTTCCGTTGTATTTGATGGTAAGACCAATTTGGTTCCAGTGGTAAGACATGTAGGGGACTTGTAACTAATAATCGGCTGTAAGGCTACAATCATCTTTAGCAATGAGGAGTTTGCAACTTTTGCGAGTTGGTGTACCTAGTATGTATTTTGGCATCCTTACAGATTAACAACTTCAGCGTTTAGTCGCAGCGAGGAAACAAAACCAAAGTGTTGCTCTCGCAACACTTTACTCGGCGAAGCCGAGCAAAGGTTGCCGCAACACCTCACGTTGCCCATGCAACGTAGATCTAGTTCTTCTTAAGTCTGTTCAATTCGATCCTGCTGTCGTGCAGGTGGCCGGCAGAATGGAATTGTCAGTTTTAAAGCCTTTATTTGAAAAGGGTGACACATGATGCATACTAATTATCGCCCGATAAGCCTAGTACCAACTATTAGCAAATGTATAGAAAAGGCTTAGGATGCTAGATTAGGGTGCTGGCTAGATAGGGTTAATATCATAAGCGAGACGCAAGGTGGATGTCGAAAGTTCAACAACTGACCGGGTTTTTATACTTCTAGCTCTCATGTTGAAACATTGTAGAGGAAAGGGCAAGTTTTATGTCACTTTCTTTGATATTGACAAAGTATTTGATAGCATTCAGTGGGCCAATTTTATTTTGTTATCTAGTTAAGAAGAGGCTACTTAGGTCCTTTATTAAATTGTAAATAAGTATATAATTGGTGTGTATTTATCACTGCTAAACAAGGTTTGTTCTTTCCGTAAAATAAAAAAAAACAAGTTTTTTCAACTGAAAGTAAGGAGTGACATTAAAACTTAAAACGAACAGAAATTACTTCGTGTATGAAAGGGGCTGCTTCCTCATCAACGCCCCGCTCCTTATGCTAAAGTTTGACCCTTTCCCTCAACTCTTCTTTTCAAAACAGTAAAAAACTTTAGCGTAAAGAGCGGGGCGTTGATGATGAAGTAGCCCCTTTCATATACGAAGTAATTTCTGTTCGTTTTAAGTTTTAATGTCGCTCCTTACTTTCAGTTGAAAAAACTTGTTTTTTTTATTTAATTTCTGAACGTTTTTGAATCAATGCATGTTTTGATTTTGGCTCTCCGCAGAGGAATAATTAAAACGAAATTTGTATATTTTTTTTGGCTAAATGGCTTTCTCATAATTTTAATCGAATGATTTTGAGAAAAAAAGAGCGGGGGAGGAAGCCTAGTTGCCCTCCAATTTTTGGTTAATTAAAAAGGCAACTAGAACTTTTAATTTTTTACGAATCATTTTATTAGTAAAAGATATACGTAACTTATAAATTAGCTTACGTAAAGAACTTTTTATTCTCATGTTTTTATTACATATATGAGAGGGTTCGCCCCCTCGTCAGTGCCTCTCTCTTTATACAAAATCTTAAATTGTGTCCCAATTCATTAAGAATGACCCCTGAATCACAAAAGCCGTAGAATAAATAGTTGATATTACTAAAAATACTTTAGCGTAAAGAGCGAGGTATTAGGAGAAGGTGAGCCCCTAATATGGGTAATAATTTCTGTTCGTTTTAAGTTTTAATGCTGCTCATGGAAATTTTCCTCCCCCATGACAAATTCCTCGATGGAAAGTTCCCCCAGCATATCCCACTCTTCTCAACCCCTCCCCCAACCAAAATATCCTCCTGAAAACATCTGTACACTTCCCAATAATCATTACTATATTTAAGCACTGGTCAAAATTTGTAACTTGTAGCCCCTCCCATGGGGACTGTGGGGGAGTAAGTCGTCCCCAAAGACATAGTTAAGGGTTTTCGACTACGCTGAATAAAATGGCTATCTCAGAATTTTGATCTGTTGACTTTGGAAAAATAATTAGCGTGGGATGTGCCTCCAATTTTTTTGGTCACTTAAAAAGGGCACTAGAACTTTTCATTTTCGTTAGAATGACCCCTCTTGCAACATTCTAGGACAACTGGATCGATACGATCAACCCCTGGGGGAAAAAAAACAAAAAAACAAACAAATAATCACGCATCCGTGATCTGCCTTCTGGCAAAAAATACAATTCAATAAATAAAAAATAATATTCTCTTTTCATTATATATATATATATATATATATATATATATATATATATATATATATATATATATATATA
Organism: Artemia franciscana; assembly: GCF_032884065.1. NCBI lineage: Eukaryota > Metazoa > Arthropoda > Branchiopoda > Anostraca > Artemiidae > Artemia > Artemia franciscana. Next base: position 43,020,147 of record NC_088864.1, on the reverse strand, counting down.
TATATATATATATATAATGAAAAGAGAATATTTGTAATTTGTAATAATATTGTTAATTTGTAAGTTACGTATATTTATTACTAATAAAAACGTTCGTAAATTAAATTAAAAGTTCTATTGCCTTTTTAAGTACCCAGAAAATTGAAGGGCAGCTATGTCCCCTCCCCCACCCCTGTTTTCTTAAAATCCTCAGATCAAAACTTTGATAATGCCATTTAGCCAAAAAAAGTAAAATTAATATGCCAATTTTGTTTTAACTATTCATGTACGGGTAGCTAAATCAAAACCTGCATCAATTCAAAAACGTTCAGAAATCAAGTAAAAAAACAAACAAGTTTTTGTTAACTGATGTAGGGAGCGACATTAAAACTTTAAACGAACAAAATTATGCCGTATATGAAAGGGGCTGTCCCCTCCTCAATACCTCGCTCTTTACACTAAAGTTTGACGCTTTCTTGCAACTTTACTTTTTTTAAAACAATAAAAAACTTTAGTGTACAGAGCGGGCATCGAGGAGGGGACAGCCCCTTTTATATACGGAATAATTCCTGTTTGTTTTAAGTTTTGTTGTCGCTCCTTACTTTCAGCTAATTCTTTTTTTATTTATATCAATATAAGCAATGATCGAAGTATCAATAATGGTAAGTTTTTTAGCTTTAAAGTAGCTAGACAAATTTAACACAAAATCAATTTAGCGGCACATCCATCACAAACTGCTGAAGGTGATTTTGAAACATCATTACATGACCAAATGTTCTTTTTAGACCCCAATGGAGCTGTACTTGTACTTCTTTAAATTTCTACCCTCGGTGTAAAAAATCCCGTGTCCGAAAATACGAGAATCCAAATGTTTGAAAAAAGCTAGGAATGCAGTTTTAATTAGCTTTTTTTAATCGTGCTTATTTATTAAAATAGACGCGAACCTAAAGTCCGGAAATGAGCCGTCATGACGACAGGCTTGTAATTTTCTGAGCGAGAAGAAGAGAAAAAGCTCGAAGATCCAGACCAGAAGTTAGTTTTTACTAGCTTTAATAGTTTAAGTTTAGTATATTACATCGAAAATTTGACAGAAATCAGAGAAGCACTCTAAAGTATCAGATCCAGGGTTTAGATGTATGTGTGTTCTTGTTGCAAAAACTCAATGGAACAGCAAAATAATTCTTCAGCTAAAATAGCAGATACAACATTTGCGATGCTTGAAATATAAGACTTTTTGGATTCCGAAGTGTGGCTCTGCATAGTTTTTTTTTTTCTTCTTCTTCTTTTTGTCAGAAATGCGGGACACTGAAAGTTCCTCAAATTGAAGCAATCTGTTTGAGGTAATAATAAAAAATCAAATTTAATTTTGGAGCAGGCAAAATTTGACCAAAGGATTATGCTTCCATCCGAAGAATCCGGGTTCATTGGAACATCAAGATTTACGACTGTTGTCACAGCCACACCCTAACTTGAAGTTATTTCTCTACACAATACCGCTTCGGATTTTCTAATAAAAGCTTGCATCTTTCTTTAACCATTATCAGTCAACAACAGTTAGGTTCTCAAAGCAAAACACAAAATAGTCCGACAATGAAAATTGTAAGTTTCATTTTTCTGTTTTCACACCCAGAGCAAAAAAAAACATTGCAGGTTTAGACCGAATGTAGAGCCAAAAAATTTCAGCTTCAGAGTTTCTCCGAGTCTTAAGTGATCAAGTATTTTTCTTTTGTGTAAATAACCATATTACTTATCATTTTAAATTTTGTCTATGCTATTGTAGGTTTGCCATTCACATATTATTTGATAATTTGATTTTTTTTTTTTTTTTAATGTACCACCGTCCCTCTACTTTCTGGACCTATCTGAAACACTTGTTTGTATTCCTATACAATATTTCACCCACAAAACTAAATATCTCTGCAAGTTTAACTTCTCAATAAAATTAGCAACCTTAAAAAGTTAACAGACCATATTAGTTTTGCTAAGAGTAATGTTACAAAAAGGCCCTAAAATGAATATAAAATAAAAAGTGACCCAACTATGTCGGTGCGTAGCATAAAACTGTAAAATGACCATCCTACCTTGCAAAGGCATCAAGGCTGTATCCGAGAGTGGGTGTAGGGGGTGTGCCCCCTCTGAAATGTTTTTCCGACTTTTAAACATGTACTAAAAATGAATTTAAACACATTTTTATTCATTTTTTGAAATTTTTCATACCCCCCACCCCAAATAAAAAAGAAACCCTGGATACAGCCCTGAAGGGTATGTAATCTAAGTGATTGTACCGTTTGTTCATTCAGTGTTTACTTGAGCAACTTCTTGGTTTCGTTATAAAATATTTAATTTCCTTCTATCTAACAGAAATGTATTCATTGAACGAAACTTATAAGGATACAGGAGGCTGCAGCAATATGGTATTTCCTTAACTGAATCATCATGTCTATCAAGTTTTAATTGTAAGGGTTAAAGTATTGTAATATATACTGAAACTTTAAAAATATACATTTTATAAGACTATTACCCAAAAAGGGGTTGTCCATTCAAACAGTTCGTGGTAAAGAACTGTTAGTAAAGAGTGATTTAACCTGATATTAGGTCTAAACGAAACTCTAAAAAAACACAATTTTAATAACAACCGATAAACCAAACCGTTAGGTTTTTAAACTGATTTCAAATATACAAAACTCATTAATTTCAGTGTGATCCGTCGAAACCTCCGAACCTCAGACTATTTACGAGCTCTTGAAGCTACGGGTCCCTTTTTTCCCCAAAAACATACAATCAAAATTTCGAGCTAATCCTATCACTCAGCATAGTTGAAAGCTCTAAAACTATAGCCCTGGGATAACATGATCCCCCAGTACCACAGCCCCTGGAGAGGGGATGTAAGTTATTCATTTTGCCCATTGCTTACATTTAACATGTAACATTTGCTACAGGGAAATAAATAGTGATTGTTCTAGTGGAATTTTCAGCGGGTAGGATACCCCACGTGGAGAATTTTTTTTGAGAACAAAGATTACAAGGTAAAATTTACTTGGGGGGGGGGGTCCTTTCATGGTTTGAAAAACAGTCAGAAATTGAATGAAAAAATAAGTTTTATTCAACTGAGAGTAAGCTGCAATATTAAAACTTTAAACAAACATAAATTGATTTGGTATACCGCGGGGGCTGTACCTTTCCCAGCCTTCGCTCTTCGTGTTAAACGTTTAACTTTTTTTTCACAACCCTTTAAGAAGGAATGCTCAAGCACAAGGGCCGTTGAGTTTAAATGAAAAGTATTTTTGAAGCACTATATAGGACTTTAGCGTAAAAAAATGGTTGAGGAAAGGGTAGCCCTCCCTCGTGCATGTAATAATTTCGTAATAGTGACAACTATTATGGTTACTTTTTAGAATATAGTAGAACTACAATTTTTTAGTATTGCATAATAAGAAACGAATGTGATACTCAATAAAAAATAAAAAAAAACAGCTAAATTTCTTTACGCAGTTGCAAAAAACCATATTTTTTACTGTTTTGAGAGGAATCTTGTTTCAAACACTGAAAACGTAATATTTTGTATTTTCTTACCTTCAATAGTAATTTTTAACAGATTCAGTCTAGTGAAATTAGTTTTATTGAGGTAAATACTTTCGAAAAGTTTACTTGAAGATTGATTTTTATTCTAGTTGGCATCAATCTTGGGCTTCATCTCATTGACTAGTTCCGCGATTGTGCCTGTCCATCCAGGACTTTTTCGTGCTCCTGCCCATGACAGTGCTATAATCCGTTCTGACAGGCTTGGAGGAAACTTTGCATATAGTATACAAGAAGGTCATGCTTATCAAGCTGTAGCACCAATTGTCCAACATGTTCGTTCACCAGTCGCAGTTTCATACAGCCATCCATCATTTTTTGCGGGACCAGTGGCTGCATCAGCGCCTATAGCATTGAAATATGCAGCTCCATTCACACCTTCAGTGGAAGTAAAAGAAGTGAAACCATTCGAAGTTCAATACAAAGTTCCGCAACTAAAATACTATGCAGCTCCTGCTGTTGTACCACATTTTTCGACCGTGGCATTGAAAGCAGCTAAGGCCCCAGTAAAACCTCTCGTCTATTATGATGCACCAAAAGTTGAAGTCGAAGAAGGAAAAGCTGAGTATGAAGTTGTTGCACCATATGCTCAGCCAGCATACGCACACGCCATTGCTTTATGAGATTCAAACTCAACTATTTATTGATAATTTATTTTTTTCGAAACTTTTTAAATAAAATTATGCCCAACTATGTGATAAATTTATGGCTAATACCAGAAGGTACTTAACAGTTTAGCATTTTGAACAGTCTGTGAGCGAAGTGTAAGTACGGAGAGGTTCTTGACAATAGTAAGCAAACTCTAAAAAAAGCGTTTTGATGGCGATATAAACATCAAAAGAGTTGAATAGATAGAGTATTTCTAAATATGTAAAATTACAGATCGTTAAATTTGAAGTTACCCACCAAAAGTTATGAGCAGGGAAAATTCGTCTGATTTTCTAAAATGGGGAAAACACGCAAAAAGGCGGATAATCTTGGAAAAACTTATACTATGAACATGAGCATATAAGAGAAAGATGCACGTAATCCACAAAAAATAAAATATTAATATTCAAATTTGTTTTAGATTTTATCATATAACTAAGCTGCATCATTTGAGGGCTTCATATTTGCATTGGAAGCCGGTGTTTACTCTCCAAAATTTACCCCAGTAGAAAATACCCCTCCCAGGAAAATACCTCCCACGGAAAATTCCACCCAATATCCCCCCTCCCATGGGAAATTTCTCCACGTGCAAAATTGATTAATGAAAGAGGAAGTAAAAAATTAGCACGTTTTTTATTTGGGTATAATGCCCCATGTTTTAGTTAGACTACATGTTCTTTAAATTATATTAAAAAACATGCCCCTTGAAAAAGATAGTTCTTTAATTTCGGTTTGAAACCCAATATTATCTTACTTACACTACATGCTCTTCAAATTGCATAAAAAAAGAAAAAAAGGCCCCTTAAAGTAGGTGGTTCTTTTGTTCTGCCATAATACCTAATATTTTTTTTTGTTAGGCAACATTTTGTTTAAATTGTATTAAAAAAAGAACATTTCCCTAAAAGTACATAATTCTTTTATTTCGGCATATTCGACATTCTTTAAACTTTTGGATTTAAACTGTGCATTGAACCCTTGTGGCACTTTACTGTAGGCAACTCTATAGGATTGCCTGTGACTGAAACATGTGAGTAGATTTCAATTTCCCTTCTAATTAACATCTGGAATTATTATTTGGAAATATAGAAGGAATTATCTACGGGAGATTTTCCACAGGGGGAGAGGGATTTTCAGCCAGGGAGCAATCTTTTGCATGGGGCATTTTCCAGAACTTTATGGTTTGCATACGGTGGGATAATTGTGTCATCAGAGTATAGGCCCAACTGGGGGGTACTGACTGGTTGTATTTGTGCAAGGGATACTACTGAGATTGCTACTTAAAACGACAATCAATATATACAAGCCAAACACATTCCGAGTGCCGGGCCTGGCTTCGGAATCGACTGTATTTTTTTATTAACTAGTATATTTAAATTTCTGGCTACTAAAACGATCTAAAAAGGTCAAAACTTTTAGGAAAATTCTGTATTTTCCCATTGTGGTTGTACCAAACCTATGGTAACGTCATGACATCAAGAAAAGGCTCACACTGTCTGCAGCTACAAGATAAGTGACAATGAGTATCAATGTATACAAGCAGGTTGCTTAGCCATGCCGGGCTGCACCATGAAAATCGGTGATATAGTTTTTTTTCTTCTTAAAACAGGCGAACTGATATTTCTGGTCACAAGAACGATCTAATTGGGTCAAAGCTTGAATAAGGAATTCCTTCCCAGGGTGGCTGTATCCAACCTGTGGTGAACCGTCATAACATCAAGAAGATGAGCAAGAACAAGGACCCATATATAGAAACCAGCCACGTGCCGAGTTGCAGTGCCCAGTACGATATATAAATATATATATATATATATATATATATATATATATATATATATATATATATATATATATATATATATATATATATATATATATATATATATATATATATATTTTATGTTTTGTACGTAGCGCCTTAAGAGCGCTTCATGTCATTCAAATTTAATTTCAGTGGAGAATTTCCTTTGAGATTGTATCCTTTTTGGGGGATTTCTACTTCTATATCTAAAATCATGGAAGTTTTCACTTTCTAATGGACAACTTCTAACTTCATACATTTTGCATGTTAAGAATAAGAATGAGCAATGGATTTTGTTGTTGCATATACTACAATCGCAACTTTTTTTCACAGAAATTGACACATATCGCTCTTTACTTACAGTCTGTTACTATGGGATGTTTGATTCATGGTTCTTTTAAATGCTAGGAAGACTACTTGTCCCTTATTGAATATAAAAACAAGTTTTTTAAACTGAAAATAAGGAGCGACATTAAAACTTAAAACAAACAGAAATTACTCCATACGTGAAAGGGGCTGTTCCCTCTTAACGCCCCGCTCTTTACGCTAGAGTTTGACTCTTTTTCTTAACTCTACTTTTTAAAAAAGTAAAAAAAACTTTAGCTGAAAGAGCGGGATGTTGTGGAGGGGACAGCCCCTTTCATATACCGAGTAATATCTGTTCGTTTTAAGTTTTATTGTCGCTCCTTACTTCCAGTTAAAAAAAAAAAAATGTTTTTTTTTATTTAGTTTCTGATTATATTTGAATTAATGTATGTTTTGGTTTTGGCTCTCCACACATGAATAATTAAAACGAAATTTGAATATTATTAATATTATTTTTTTTGGCTAAATGGCTTTCTCATAGTTTTGATCGGACGATTTTGAGAAAAAAAAGGAGCGGGAGAGGAGGCCTAGTTGCCCTCAAATTTCTTGGTTACTTAAAAAGGCAAATAGAACTTTCAATTTTTTACGGACGTTTTTATTAGTAAAAAATATACGTAACTTACGAATTAACTTACGTAACGAACTTCTATATTCGATTGCATCATTATTGCACCCATGCGTAGCACCATAAAAATGGAGCGATGGGCTAAGTAAGAAAGCCTCCCTCGTATACGGAAAAGTTACTTATGAACAGAAATCAAAAACTTCAAGTTTCATGTTACTCTTTACTTTCGTTTTTAAATTTTTTTTATTTTTGTCGAGTAAATCGAATCACTTTGCACTTGTACGCTTGCACTTCCATTGCTAATCTTGTAGGCATTTTTGGACTGAAAAGATGTTGGAATATGCCAAATCTTAACTAGAAAACATACATTAGCCGAAAACAACTCTTCTTATGCTTCATGTAACTAAGATTTTACGCTTCTTAAGTTCAATACAACCTGGAATAGATTCAGCAGACATCATTGGATGGGGCACAAGCCCAAATTGGGCTCCCCAGCTGTTTTTTTTTCTTCACGCCCTGTAGCTAGTGCAAGTTTCAAATTTCTGGAGGAATATCTACGCCAAAAACAACCCCCATGATCTGAACCTGGGTTCCACTATGTAAATCTTACATTTAGTTTTTTTAAATACATATCAGAAAAGTTTTTCATGATTTAGTCCTGGTTTTGATTTTACCACTAAGTAAATAATATTATCACTTTATTTCGAGAAGAGATTTACAAGCCAAAAATTCCTCTGAAGGAATTTTCACTTCAAAAAAAAATTCAAACCCATTTGGTGTTTTTAGTACATACTTTAATAGATTTTTCATGCTCAATACCTCTAAAATGATATTGCAGAACCAAGATTCTATTTACTCACTTTTTAGTAGTAGCACAAAGCCAATAAATAGTTTTAAAATTATGTTGGTGTTTTGGGCAAGGAGAGAAATTTCAAGTGTATTCGAAGCGCCTTGACTATAAAATTTTTTGTAGATTCTCATTTGCAATAGTGAACTAGTTTTGAGCCAGAATTTTTTTTTTTTTTTAATCCAATAAAAAGGACCAAATAAAAAGTCACAATTCTTTTGGGCTATTTTATAATTATAGAGTGTGTTTATATCACAGCTAGTTTTATCAAAATTTTCAATCCCCAAAAATTAAATAAATAAACAAAAAGTTCATTCGTCAATATCAAAGATTATTTGGATACTAGGTATTAATAGTATATAATTCAATTCTTTTTTGGTAAGTTTGGTCTTTTTATGAATTTGATTTTACGCCAAATTCAGGCGTTGTTAGTTGAAATAAATTTTCTGTTTCTCCCTTACAAAGGCATCCAACCTTAAATTACATGGAATCATTGCATTAGAGTGAATATTCTATAATCTTTTAAAATAATCAATAAATAGCTTTCTGTAAAATGCCATGATGTAGCTAAAATTGTAATTTTTTCATTCATACCTCATGTGATCAATATGGTACAACTTGTAGAATTGGTGGGGCAAATTATGTCTTAAATTATGTCTCAGGATTTTAAAGCTCTTCTAATTGAGCTCTTCAAGATATTTTAGATACAATGACGCGATACTGAAATTGTAACAATAGATTATTTCACTCTACAAAGCTTGGTGGCTCTCATAGGGAACTTTCTTTTCAGATTCATAGAAAAGGAGGAAAAAAATCCTTTGTGTATCATCATTAAAAGAAATAAAAAAAAAATCCTCACTTAACCTTACATTTTGTACATTGAAACCCTTGTCTTCTTTTTCTGTGATTTTTAATTGTTCTTTATGTCAGGGTAAATTAGAAATCATATGAAATTTATAACATGTCAAAATGCTTACAGTACTGAACTATATTTAATGAAAATAGAAAAGATAATAATGATGAACTACTTCAAAATATTAAAAAACAGAATTTATGCAATTAAAAGCCTTATAAGCCTGTTTCAGTGTCTTCATTTTGTAATTCTTCAACCACTTCGGCAAAATTGTTCTTTAAAAGCGAGATGATGGAATCAGCCCTCACCGGCTTCGCAAGGCGTGGATACGCTTGAATAGGATGATCATATATTTCCAATACGTGAAAAGGTCTATAAAAAATACAGATATATTCATGCAACAACAGTCAATCTAATCAGTAAAAATCGTTCATTTTGAATTCTAGGTTTATCTGGCTAGAAAAAAAAAGAAGCTAATCAGCCTCTAGTTATAGCGGCTATTACAGTATGCTTGTAATCATAATTGAGATAAAATTGTCTGAATAGAATGTTTAGCTATATGGATCCAAGCATAATGTTGAGTAAGTTGCAGATGTTAACAGACTGTATATAGGACCAAGGAGATGGCCAGGGGTCAGGAATATAAAGGCAATCAACACTTTAAGATGTCAGCCAAATAAATTTTAGAACATATGGAAGTAGTCACAGTACCCTTACATCTGGAGGGTGGAAGCCTGCCTCCAATATATCTTCATATTTTTGAATATTTAAACCCTTCCATTTAATGTATTTCCTGCAAAACAAAGGCCTCGTCAAGTACAATACAATGACTTTCCTCAATAAAACTTTTGTGTCGACCGTACAGAACGGAAAGGTGAGTAATTTATAACAGGTTAATATACGTTCTATTTCTTGTTTTTTTTGTTGTTGTTGTTGTGTTTTGTTGGATTCTTTTCTTTAAATGAGACTAGGCAAGGCGCTGTGGGCAACGCGCTTGCAATTTATCGGAAAGATTTTAAACATGATCAAAATAGTTTATCTGTTTTTTGAAACTAATAGCACATTATTATGTTACAATTTCTTTTTCTGATTAGCCAATATTGTCGTTTATAGATTCTTTCAGAAAGAGTTAAAAAGATTTCAATTATGTTACAGTCAAATAAAAATCAATTCAAACATACACTCTCCTACATTTTTAAACGTTTTTGTAGCTACAGTTCTAAAGGTATTATGTGACAAAACATGAGTTTCATAAGAAAACGAGAAGATAAGAAAACAAACTAATAAGAAAACAAATAAAAATGAAAAATAATTTTTCTAATTCAAAAAAAGACTTTTCGTAATGCATATAAAAATTAAAAATACATTAGAAATGACCTTGATACAAAAAAAAATCATTTTAGGACCATTTCCAAGTCAGATAACAGGAAATACTAGGACATCAGAAAATGTGAAAGTTCGACAAACTAAAAGATTTTCGAGTATAAATCATGGCAAATTCCCAAGTTTAAAATTTTCTCTTGAAAGCTTAGCCCAGGGAACTTGCCTCCCTAGGGAAAACTCCCCCCAGAACCAGAAAATCCTCCTTCCTCGCAAAAAATATCCGTGTACTTTCCAATAACAAATACCACACGTAAACTATTGGAAAATGTTGCAACTTACAACCATTCCCTCAAGGGCTGTGGGAAGTTCAAATATCTCTAAAGGCAAAGTTATTGAACTTTTCTACTGTGCTGAACAAAATGGATATCTCAAAATTTTGATCGGATGAGTCTTGGAAAAAAAGGGTGTGGGAAGGAGGGGGGTCGCTGCCGTCTCATCCACTTAAAAAGCGCACTAGAAATTTTAATTTTTACTAGAATGAACCCTCTCCTGATACTCTAAGACCACTGGATCGATACGATCATACCAGGGAAAGAAAACCCAAACAAACAAATAAACACTGATCCATGACATTTGTTCTGCCAAAAAAAAAACAAAAGTGTGAATTTTTTGGAGACGGGAGCTTGAAACCTCTACAGTAATGTTTTCTGATATGCTGAATTCAATGGTACTATTTTTATTCAGATTTCTTCAATTTTTGAGGGGTTTTCTCACTTATTCGAAATCAAGACAAATTTTATCAGGGTCATATCCTTTGATGGGTAAGACTAAGTTTAATGAATTTTTGTATATTTGAAATCGGCATAAAAAGTCACTACTTTTGATATATCTATTGATATTAAAATTATAATTTTAGTGTTTCAGTTACTTTTGAGCAGAGTCGATCTGTAATTACAGTTTTTTTTTATCACGATCTTTTTGAAAAGTTGCTCTAGCTGTTAAATAGCGACCTTAACTATTCAAGCTAGAAAGTTCAAATTTTATTTCATTGGAGCCTTATTCAGTTTTCAACAGAGGTGGTAAACAGGGCTTGAGAACTTCCCGTCATCTTGACTAGAAAATCAAAATTTCATTTCGAAATTTTACGTTTTACATGATTAATCTACAATGCAACAGCATTAAATCTGAAATATCCCTCTGAGTAATAATTAATCAGCATGTCTCATTTTCAAGAATGACCTTAAATTAAAATCACGTCTCAAAAAATCATGCCTAGGTTCGCTTGTGAAAATCTTGGAAGTTTAAACAAGGAATTTAATTTTCAGCTAGTAGGCCTACCGAAAACAAAGTCTACTTTCTTTTCACGTCCCTGTGCTCTAAAGTCGGCTACTAGATAAGTCACGTATACAGCGGTTCCGGGTCTAACAAGGTCATCTAAACATAAATGATGTTGGTAATTTTTCTTCTCGACACTACCGCCATTTTATGCTCTTACAAGTTCTCCATACTGCTTGCTATAAGCTGCAAACACTTTGGAAGTGACATTTTTATTCAAATGTTAATACCATTTTGCGGTAGAAAAATTCATGCTTGCTTTAGGCTTCATTTTCAACAGCAGAAGACCCAAGTTTTTTCCCTGACAAAAATACAGGTGCACTCAAAAAGGCTTCGCTGAACCTTTCGTTCCTTACAAAAGGCCGCTAAAGCTCTTATGCGTGTATACGAAGGGTTTGTTCATAATATAAAGCCTATAATCATAACTATTTTGGCGTTTGAAGAGGTTTTTTTGTTGAAAGAATCACTCACAACGATGAAAATGAACTAGAAACCTAACAAAATCAACAATAAGACGGCTAAAAATAATCTTAGCGGATCATGCTGGCACGAATATTCACTAAAACTGTTTAACATCAATAGTTATTTTTGTGAACGTGGGATTCCTAACACCCAAAATGGAGGATGGAGGAGGCGACTGGTGCTTGGGCCTATAAAAATTAATACATTTTAGACTGCTGTTATAGCTTCAACTGTTTTTCATAATATTAGCGGTTTTAGAAATTTTAGTGCACAAGGTTGCCCGAAAGAAACTGCAGCCGTTGACTTTAAATCCCAAAATCATTAAATATTCATAAGATTTTCATATCTTAAAATTGTCCTTAAAAGACTGCTACTTAAAGAAAGAAGTTTCAAGATTTTTATTGTAACTCAGCTCGATTCAACTCAGCTTCATCTAACTCGACCCCATTCGACTCATCTCTCTTCAAATCAACCCCAGTCAATTAATCCCCCCTTTGACTCAACCTTCTTTAACTCAATTCGAACGTGACTTAAGCTCTATTTATTATAAATCATTTTAACTAAACCCTCATTCAGTTCAATCCAACTTAACTCAAATCTGATTGAACTCAGCTATATTTATCAAGTCATCAATGTTTGACCTAAAATCTTAAATGAGAATTCTTTATTCCTTATTTATTTCATTTTAGTGTTTCTATCCTATGCTATGTCAAGGGACTTGGGGTATAAGTTTTAAGATGATCGGACACAAAAAGTATTTTTCCGTAGAGTTGGATACTTGACAAAATCAGTCTCCATAGACAAATCGGTCTTAGATGGATATTCTATCGTCAAATATGAGTTAATTAAAGTGTCAAAACTTGTAAAATATTATTGCGAGATGAATGAGCTTGCTTTTTACGACATTCAGCGAAATATGGTTCACCAGCAAGGAATTTTGTTACACAGAGTATAGTCAGAAGAGGTAGAGTTGAATGGGTGTTAGGTTACTTGGACCTGTGTTAGACGAGGCGTGAGTTGAAAGGGTGTTGAGTAGAATAAGGACTGACGTAAAAGAGGTAGAGTTGAATGGGTTTGCTATGAATGAGGCTGGGGTGAAAGGGGTTGAGTTGGATGAAGTTGAATTAAACAGAGTTTAGTTGTATTGAGTTGAGTTGAAAGACAGTCGTTAAGAAAAGGGCATGGATTCCTGTAGAGTAAAATTGAATAAAGATAAGTTGAATGAGGCAGAATTGAATTGGTATGAGTTGAAAGAGTTTTGGACCAAAAGTGTTGAGTTGAACGTCATTAAGCTACATGGATCGCACAAAAACCACTAACATATTACTAAAATTATACGAAAATAGCAAATATGTCATAAAAGTTCAAGGATCCTGCTTCTGAAGAAGAGAAAGAGAAAGACTACCCATGAAGAGAACTACTGAAGAAGAAAAAGATAACGATTGTGGTCTCGTTAGTGTTTGTAATGTTTTAGCGATAAAAAAAAACAAAACAAAAAAAAAACAAGTGAATATGGTACCGTAGTGTTTATCTATCGGTATATAATATTTTAATTAGTTTTACGTTGTTTGGTGCGTATTTGGATTAACAGACATAAATATCAAACCTAAGCCTTCAAATTACAGAAGCGAAACAGAGAAGCTGTTTTGTTTCTTATGTAAGATAAGTGAATTTAGGTCATTGTTCCGAGATTCTGCATGATTTATAGGTTCCTCTTTTTCTAAGACTTGACAGAGCTATTTAAAAAAAATATAAAAATCATTTTTCCATTATTTTCAATTGGGGGACAAAAAAAAATCTATGTTTACTCACAGCGTCATAACTAAGGCTGAAATTATTATTATATCAAATTATTAGGTGTTTATATAAACCAAATTATACCTAAATTTAACCGGCCGAAACCGAATGGAAGATAGAAAATCGCCTGGGTCTCCAACAGTAAAACCATCTTCTTCTGAATCAACAGTTTCTTCACTTTCATCAGTGTCAATGAAAGAATCATTTCCAATATCTAATGATTTTAGTTCTTGAAGTACTGTTAAGGCTGGACTGACTGGAACACCTGTAGATAAATATAAACGAATAACAATGTGTAAGCCCTGGAATTGGACATTAAAGTACATTAGCTAACTCGTCAAATTAGGCGCAAACAAAGTTTCGATCGGTTCCTCAAAAAGATCAACTCATTCTTAAAAATTCGAGAAAAGAACGAGTAAAGAGCAAGCAGAAAAGAAAAACTCTTGCAAAGAGCAAGGATTTAAGGAGGAGTGAGCACCACTCATTAATGGAATAATTTCTGTTCGATTTAAGTTTCAATTTTACCCCTCTCTTTCAGTTGAATATATTACATTCTTTAATTTAGTTTCTTATCATTTTTCAAATCATGCCCGAACCCAATCAAAACATGATGTACAATAGTGGCCCTAAAAGCCTGCAGTTCCTTGCTAATAAATTTTGTATATCAGTGGTTGTAAATAGATTAGCAATGTTCAGCTTTTCCAGTTTTTCTGCTTAAGAATCGAAATATTGGATTGCAACTAATAGGCCTACATTGAGAAAATTAAAATTGTTGGCCAAAATTTACGATGAACAGTAGTTTTGTCGAGAAATCCTTATTATTATTTTTACTACAGAATATTGCATGGAGGGTAAGGAGTATTATCGTTCATATCAATGGAAATTTTGCGTTACTTTGGATCTTCTGTACAGTTGAAGACATTGCGACCTACTCAGTACGGGATGTATACATTGTGTATATCGGTTTTCTTAAATTGAAACATTGCATAGAAATAGGAAAAGAAAAATGTTACCATTTAAAATTGCTGAAAACAAGACTCCTAATAGCACTTGCACCCCCCCCCCCTCTAAGAAATTTTCTGGCAAAGCTCAATGATACGTCGTCTCACTATCTCCATCTCTGTTTTTACCTGTTTTAAAATGTAGAGTTAAGAGAAAGAGTCAAACTTTAGCGTAAAGAGCGGGGCGTTGAGAAGGAAAAGCCCATTTCATATACGGAGTAATTTCTGTTCGTTTTAAGTTTTAATGTCGCTCCTTACTTTCATTTAAAAAAACTTGTTTTTTTTTTTTGGTTTAATACCAATTTAAAGCTGGGTCGACTCTGGCTAGGCTTACAGAGTCACGTCACTGACATCTGTTCCAACCAATTAACGAGTCACTTCTAACTTACAGGTTGTTACCAGGAGGTGTTTGATACTATCTAAAGTAGATAAGATTATATTTTACCACAGTAATTCCAAAATAAATTCTGATTTGTTAAAACTAATTAAGAATAAAATAACTGAGTTAATTAGTCAAGAATAAAATAACTAAAAAGGGCTATTTTGGAAGTATTTCAAAGATTTATGATGATACTTTCTTTTAAATCGTAAGAATTCTTGTTTCTCAAACAATTTCTGGGCTAATTTTGAGAAGCTTGAACCTGCTTTTGAGTCTCATTCTGCCTTCGACTAATCCAATCTAAAAATGAATCTTAAGGTAAAAAAAACAAAAAAAACTATTGTATGCCATATGAATTGACATAGAAGATTAAAACTCAAAGAGAAAAAGATTAAAACTTAAAACTGAAATTAAAAAATTGAAACTTTAAAAAAGTAATTAAAATTAAATACTCTAAGAAACTACCTAGTTAGAAAGCGCCACCAGTATTCTCAGGTCGCTACTATAATTGTGGCAATATATTCTTTTCTTTTTATGAAAGTACGTTCTTTAAAGGCCATATTAGAATCATCTCCTCAAGGTGATTGAATGTATGAATGTAGATATCCATTCTACAAAAGTGCACAACAACATTTGGGACAACTTAGATTTTGTAAAAAATAAAAGCTAACGAATCTTATGTTTTGGATAACCGTGGCCAATACAAATTAGTATTCATAAGATTTTGAAAAAAATCTTGAAAAACATCATATCTATTAGATTTACCGGTAATTAATAATGTGCTTAGTATTTCTTTAGCGAGTAATTTGCTTTCAAAAATCAAGTTTTGGACGGACTGATATTCCTGGTGACATTTTTCTTTATTAGAGAACTTACGGTTGACCCCTGGTTTTAGCAACGGTTTTATTGTAATAGTTTTTGGTCAATGTGATTTTCTGTATTATATGAGTTTGGCAAATTTCCATGAAAACACTTGAATTAGGTTTATTGTCCTTGAGAGGATAGTTAAGATGTAAAAGCTTACCAGTAGATGTAAGACGATCTGACAAATTGGCAACATCAGAAGTAGTAATGGGAACTGAAGCTGGAATAGAGCCAAATTCAAGAAGCTTCTTTGCACTTTCTGACAACTGAGTGCTATTAGTGGCTCCTAATTCTATTCTATTTTTCGATTCCTTTTTTATTTTCCCGCCAGAAAGAAGATTCTCCAAGAGACTTGAGCTGTAAAGGGAGTCTCGTTCTTTGCTAATAGAAGTATCATTTCCCGTGCTTCGCTCTGAAATACTAGTGTTTGTTGTTTCACTAGCATGTTCTGTTACCTGTGTATTTTGTTGTCCATATGGTCGGTCCCTCGCATAGTCAATGTAGCTTTGAAACCTATTTCTATATCGGTTAGGTTTTTCATGGAGTCTATTACACAGCTCTGGTGATATAGAGCAGGGAGGGTAGTATCTTTCAGGGTATGTTGGACGCTCGCCAATTAATCTCGAGTCTCTTATATCATCTAAATATGTAGATCGTACTCCTGTAAGTCTATAGTCAAATTCCTCAACAACTCTTGGAGTAGGATAATATGAAGTTTGCTGATTGCCATTGAAAGCAATTGATAAAGATATTAACACTTTTTGGAATATGAGGCCCTGTACCTGGAAACAAAATATAAAAGTAAGAATCTGTTTCTCCACTATTTTGGCTCATGACATTCTATATATATATATATATATATATATATATATATATATATATATATATATATATATATATATATATATATATATATATATATATATTATTGCAGCATTATCAGCGCCAGATTTAGGGCATGGACACTTCTAGGGGCAAGTATTTTGGGGGCTACATATTCAAATCATAGGAGGGAGGGCCAATTTTGCTTAAAAAAATAATCTTTATTGCGCTAATTTTATTTTATCGCAAAATAATATGAGTTATGATAATTATTTGAGAATCAAATGTTTGTACGTTAAGAGTATGAAGTAAATAATATAAATAACCAAGGTTCGTTTAATTTTCGTTATTTTATTAAATGCGGAATGCCATGAGAATGTTGCATTGAAATCGTTTATCAAAGTCCATTTTACAACATATTAAAAAATCCATACAAGAAGCAGAGCTTGTCCTTTTAGTGGAAAACAATTTATGGCTTTTATTGTTTCATGCTATTAATTTTAATAGTTAACCCTACCATTAACGACATATTAGCATTAATTAATATTAATATTAATAATTGTTGTTATTATAGATTTATTTGTTTTAAACAATAATATTTCTGGGTCAAATGTTTTGAAAGCTAATTGACAAAAAAAAAAAAGAAAAAGCACTTTTAATCCTGCCAACTTTTCTGTTTCACTCTATAAGGCTTCTTGTCACTAGTCAGCACTAGTTCAAATTTAGCACAAATAGAGGAAGGCTGAGACAAGACTATCAACCCTTATATTCAGGATGTTTTAAGTTTTGACATCTCTCTTTAATTCATTTGATATTTATTTCTACTTTAATAACAGCAAAAGAAGCACCCAAGGCTTTGACAAAAGTATATTTAATAAAATTCTGTTCGCATAATTTAGATGGTTATATCCAAGTGGGGACTCATCTTTCACCACTTGTGTAGATCTCAGAATACCACATTTCTTGCAAAGTTTCACCACAATTGCCACAGTTTCTGCCACGCTTGGTACATTTCCGATATACTTAGCACGCGCTGCCTGGTGTAGGTAATTTAAAAAAGCGGATGCCCCTCGATTGCATCTTGAGCAATAGCTTTAAATCAAAACAATCAACTGGAAGAAAACTGTATTTTTGATGTGCTCAATCACTCATGATAACGAACAAAACAAGAAAACAAGCAACCCATTATCCACCAACAATGATAGAACCTAAATAAGAGAATCACCATTTGCTATGAAGCCTTGTCAACTAAGAGAAAGACTTTCCAGAACAAATAGTTGGGTTCAATGAATCTATAAAAGAATTAAAAACATATATAAAATAGATATAGTATATAGTATCTTAGAACTTTACCAAAATTTTCCTTGCCACCATGTTAACAAACCTTACTAAAGACTACCATTTCGAACGTGCAAGAGCTTCAAAGGGTGGGGCAATAACCTTGACAGTCAAACTAATAACCTTTGAGCATTAGTTTATAGTAAGTAGTTCTTTCGTAATTAAAAATTGTATTGAACAAACTTACCGAAATACCTGCAATGCCTTTCTAAACAGTAAACTATTGCTTGTGCGATAATGTTTATTTACTTCGTGGTGGTTCAAAAGACCCTATTTTTTAATAAGGGATAATAAACTAAACGGCTCTGCAAATTACTAGGCTTCAAGAAGGATTTAGCCTAAGGATTTAATATGATTTTCATTAAACACGTTCAAACGTTTTAAATATGTTCAATACTTGACACTCTATAATTATTTAGTTTATTCAGTGAATCGTACTAAATATTTGGCCAACACTACCTTGATTTCTTATTTATTCTTTTGTAGAGCCTGAATTAGTTTTTGATATAAACTTAAAAAAGCGAATACAACTTTAGACTTTGTATGTATTAAATAATAATAAAAAAATTCTAATGAAAATAAGGATCAACATAAAAATGGGAACGAACAAAATTATTCTGTGCATGAGGGAGGCTACCCCTTCCAATTCCCAAACTTTATGCAAAAGCCTTAGAGTATTTTAAAATACTTCTCATTCAAATTCAAAGGTCCTTTTGTTTGAGCAGTCTTTCTCAAGGAATTATGACAAAAGTCAAACTTTAGCGGAAAGAGCGAGGGCTGCGGAATTGAGGCAGCCCCGTGATGTGTCGAATAATTTATGTTCATTCTAAGTTATAATATTGTTTCTTACCTTCAGTTGAAAGATAATTTTTTTTATTTAATCTTTTATGGTTTTCAAACCATGCCAGGCTAACCCCTTCATGCAAAGTTCCCCCTGAAAATCCCTCACCCAAAACTTTCTCCTCAACTTAAAATTTTCCAAGCAGAAAATCCCCCTACCCCGACAGAAAATTCCTCAGCAAAATTTCGTATATTTGCTAATAACAAATACTATATGTAAACAATGGGCTGATTGCATAAATTATAGCGCTTTCCCCAGGGACTCCGGGGGTCATCATGTCATCCCCAGGGGTACAATCACTGAGCCTTTCGACTATATTAAAAAGAATGGATGTTTAGAAATTTTTGACATATGTCATTGGGGTAAACAGGCGTGGGAGGAATACTAGTTGCCCTCCAATTCTCTAGAAACTTAAAAGAGGCACTAGAACTTTCAATTTCCGTTCGGATGAGTCCTTCTACGATATTTATGGACCCCTAGTTTGACACAATCATCCTGACCAAAAAAAAACAAATAATAAAAAAAAACAATAAATACGCATCTGTACTTTTCGAATTTTATATATTTGGAATCAGCATAAAAAGTCAATTCTTTTGATATTAAATTAAAAAAACAAGTTTTTTTAACGGAAAGTAAGGAGCGACATTAAAACTTAAAACGAACAGAAATTACTTAGTATGTGAAAGGGGCTGCTTCCTCATCAACGCCCAGCTCTTTACGTTAAAGTTTGACTCTTTCTCTTAACTCTACTTTTAAAACAGTGAAAAACTTTAGTTTTTTACTGGTAAATTAGGACATAGTCTACGACTACGACGAAAAGAAAGATGACAATGAAAAATACTCAATATTTTGCTGGTTTGCGCATATAGGAAGTGGTAAGACGCTGCAAAATATGGCAGCATAGCTTCAACTGCCTGAAGGTGAAGATCCCAGTTCCCCGTACGCTCTGCTTGGATGAGCTTCTTCAGTATGTCTGTCGTTTCCATATAATGTATCAACAGTTGCGCCATACGCAACCCTTCCGAAAGAGACTGTTTAAAAGAAAAAAATTCTTTTAAACAGTCACAAAAAGAAGAAATTTTACTTTATCCTTCGCATGTCTTTGTAACCTTCTAATACGCCAAGAAAAACAGTAATTTTTATATAATGGGTTTGTGAGGTCCCAATGGTCACGAAAGGGTTATGGAACTGATGGAATAATTATTTGTGAAACAGGTAGACGAGCAAACATTTTTTTTTTTTTGAGTCTGGTAGTCAAAAAATCATTTTTCTTCCAACTTGTTTCCGGTTACGCCCTTTCTTTCACAAACCTCCTGGACTATGAGGTTGACTCTCCATAAGGTTTGAAGACTGAATCAAACACTTTTTTAAATTCGACGGAGAGCTTGTACAAGTGTTTTCTCCATTTATTAGATTCCTTAGTTTATTCATTAGATGAAGAGAACCGCAAATTAATTAAGAAAATAAAGAAAATGATCTGGTTGTATTAATTGGTGACATGCGCTTTTTAAGGCAAAATAAATCTCTTTTTAATAAATGACCTTTACATGCATTGCTTAAGTAACCATACAATTACAACAAAATATAAAAAAAAATCTTTTAACAGAAGGTATATTAAAATACGAGTTTAATCAAGGGTGTTTAGAAGATGTCCCTGTAGAACACATATACTTCAAATATTTTTCTTCTATAATTATCACAAAAATCCAATATCGCAGAAGTTGGCAGGAATTAACATCATTATATTTTAGACGGCCAGTTTATTCTTATAGTTCTTTCCAGTTTATTATTAACTATTAACCTGATTATTATTAATTATTAACCTGATTTACAGTTGTTTTACTTTGTCAATGTTATGCCAAATAAACTGTACTATAAGAAATACAGAACGATTTTTATTAAAGGCAACTGATTTCCAAATCCTTTAGAGGGTTTGAGAGGAAAGAGGAGTAGCACCACTATTATTTTTAAGCCTTCATGTAGGCTAGGCTACCACCGTTGATTTTATGACCAATAAGTAATTCACTGCTCAAACTTAAACCGCTTCCTATAGCACATATGATGCAAATCCTTATAAGGCTCAGGAGTTTCAATACTCTCTTTGTAGTAATTTCTTTTCCTTTTAAGCTTGACTTGGTTAACTATTTCAATATGTACTCGTTTTAGGGTGGATATAGTAATATAGAGTATTACTTATTATGATTGTGTTTGATTATCAAAGAGTTCGTGGTAACTGTAGTAAGGAGCGACCCGGCTCAATAGTAAACGAAACTCTAAAAATCGGAATTTTGATGCTAAAAGATACATCAAAAGAATCGGATTTTCATGCTGATTTTAAATGTATAAGTTTCATCAAATTTAGTCTTTGTCATCAAAAGTTGCGAGCCTAAGAAAATGTGCCTTATTTTGGAAAATAGGGGAAACACCACCTAAAAGTCATAGAATAAAAAGTCATAGGACCTTAACGAAAATCACACCATCGCATTCAGCGTATCAGAGAACCCTATAGCAAAAATTTCAAGCTACTATCTAAAAGAATGTGGAATTTCGTATTTTTTGCCAGAAGACAGATCACGGGTGTGTGTTTATTTGTTTGTTTGTTGTTTTTTTTTTTTCTTTTTTCCGAGGAGTCATCGTATCAACCAAGTGGTCCTAGATTTTCGCAAGAGGGCTCGTTCTAATGGAAATGACAATTTTTAGTGCCCTTTTTAAGTGACCAAAAAATTGGAGAGCACCTAGGCCCCCTCCAACGCTCATTTTTTCCCAAGTCAAAGGATCAAAATCTTGAGATAGCCATTTTGTTCTGCATAGTCGAAAACCATAATAACTATGTCTTTGGGGCTGACTTACTCCCCCAAAGGCCCTGGGGGAGGGGCTGCAAGTTAAAAACTTTGACCAGTGTTTACATACAGTAATGGTTATTGGGAAGTGTACAGACGTTTTCAGGGGGATTCTTTTGGTTTGGGGGGTTAGGTTGAGGGGAGCAGGCTATGTGGGAAGATCTTTCCTTGGAGGAATATGTCATGGGGGAAGAAAAACTCAATGAAAAGGGTGCAGGATTTTCTAGCATTACTATAAAAGAACAATGAAAAAATAAATATGAAAATGTTTTTTCAATTGAAAGTAAGGAGTAACATTACAACTTAAAACGAACATAGATTATTAAGCATATGACGGGTTCTAAAAATACTTTAGCATAAAGAGCGAGATATTTAGGAGGAGATAAATACATCGCTCTTTATGCTAAGGCATTTTTAGTAATTTCAACTACTTATTCTACAGCCTTTCTGATTCAGGGGTCACTCTTAAAGAATTGGGACAAAACTTAAGATTTAGTATAAAGAGCGAGGTATTAACGAGGGGACAAACACCCTCATATACATAATAAAAATATTAAGAATATAAAAGTTTGTTACGTAAGTTAATTCTTAAGTTACGTGTATTTTCTTACTAATAAAAACGTTGAAAATTAAAAGTTCTAGTTACCTTTTTAAGTAACCGAAAAATTGGAGGGCAACTACGCCTCCTTCCCTGCCCCTTATTTCTCAAAATCGTCTGATCAAAATTAAGATAAAGCCATTTATCCAAAAAAAAGGAATTAGTATGCAAATTTCATTTTAATATTTTATGTGCGGAGAGCCAAAATAAAACATGCATTAATTCAAAAACGTTCAGAAATTAAACAAAAAAGACTAGTTTTTTTAACTGAAAGTAAGGCGCGACATTATAACTCAAAACGAACAGAAATTACTCCGTATACGAAATGGGTTTTCCCCTCCGCAATCCTTCGCTCTTTACGCTAAAGTTTGACTCTTTGCCACAATTCTAATTTTTAAAACAATTAAAAACTCTAGCGTAAAGAGCGAATCGTTGAGGAGGGGAAAACCCATTTCATATGCGGAGTAATTTCTGTTCGTTTTAAGTTTTAATGTCGCTCCTTACTTTCAGTTAAAAAAACTAGTTTTTTTATTTAATTAATTTTAAATTCTGTTCTTTCTTTGTCTTTTTTTCACTGACTTAAAAATCTGTAAGAAGTGATAATTATTATAGAAATTTGTTTTTGCTTCTCTTAGGTTTTAGTATCGCTCACAACTTTTATTTAAAAAAGCTCTTTTTCTTGACAAGACTATATTCATTATTTTGTTGTTTCCTTCCTTCCTGTTTGGCTCCTATAGCATACGTTATATGTTATAGTACGTAGAGTATACGAATACACATGGCATGGTCAATGCAGTATTCAAGGGTGATGGGTAGGAGCTTAGCTACAGTATTTTTATTGGGGGAAAAGTGGGGGTTTTATTGGAGTAGGTGCTATTCAAGGGGTAGTGGAGAAAAGTAACTATTTAACAAACACGATACTCGGTGAATTTAAAAGTATTACGCAATACATTATATACAAAAAACACACATTAAACTAAAGTTTTACTCTTTGTCCCATTTTTCTGAAATAATAAAAAACTTTAGCGTAAAGAGTGGGGCGTTGAATAGGAGACAACCCCTTTCATATATGGAGTAATTTCGGTTCATTTTAAGTTTTAATGTCACTCTTTACTTTGAGTTAAAAAGAATTCATTTAATCTTAAATCCAATATCTGATGAAACCATTGTTTTGGTAAAACTGAAAATAAGTGTTACAGCATATATCCCTGTAGCAAATATCCTGTAGCATCTATCCCAAGGTCAAAATTTGTACTTTCTTTTGTACTTCACTCATATACTACATTCCTTTGTGCTTTCATTTAAAAATCGAGCGAGGAGAGGAGGATGACAGCTCTGATTTAATGTTTGGTAGATTCTATTAGAAATAAAGCTTGACACACACTTGGTGCCTCACAGAAATTTAAACCCGAGGAGCACTGGTTAGAAACAGGGGAAAGAAGTTTTGACCGCGTATTTAACTTTTACCTCATGACGCCGAAAGGGTATCTAGCCCCCAAAATATGGTAACGTAGTTAAAAAAAAAAAGAAATATAACCGTCGAAATCGTTGATGGTATGTTTGGATGTTATACATAGTTGGAAAAAACTGCGAAGAATAAATTTTGTATATATGGATAAATCATCTTATTTTTGCCGAATTGACTGATTCGGGAGTAAGTTGTTCTAGGCAAAAGTCATGTAAAATAAATATGAAGTAATTTGGTATATCTTTATTAGTAAAATCGTTCGAGTTCTTAAAAAAAAGTGTTCATCCATTCACACATAATTTAATGGGCAAAAAAAAAAAAAAACAGCTAGTGTGATTCTTCTGATGGCATCTCCTCCTCTTCTAGCTTTGCTTTCTTTTCTGCATGAACTAATTGATAAGAATATGGGAGTGCGTGTGTATAAACGTAAGACTTGTACTGGACTTCAGGGACTTTGTATTCCACTTCAACTGGCTTCACCTCCTTAATTTCGACTTTTGGAGCTTCAGGTACAAATGGAGTATACTTCAGCTCAATTGGTTTAATTTCCTTGACTTCAACTTTCGGAGCATCAAAAACAACATGGTGAACCGGCGAGACAACTGGAGTAACTGGAACACCTGGTGCTGCATATTTGAATTCTACTGGCTTCGTTTCCTTGACTTGAACAAATGGTGCATTATAAGCTACGATGGGATGAACTTGAGGGACAGCATATTTAAATTCGACGGGTTTTAATTCTTTAACTTCTACTTTTGGTGCCTCATAAGTAAAATACTGTTGAGCAGCAAATTGATGTTCAATTGGATTTACAACTTCTAATGCTCCAGTTTCAACGACATCTTCATTCTTTGCTTCCTTGACTTCTACTTTCGGTGATTCATAAGTAATGACGGGTGCTGAAGATGTTGCAGGTACAATGGCTGGTTGACTGTAAGAAACAGCAACGGGAGTTCTTACATTTTGGACAACTGGAGCTACTGCTTGATATGCATGACCTTCTTGGATGCTATATGCAAAATTGCCACCTAGCCTGTCTGACCTGACAATAGCACTATCGTGGGCAGGTGCTCGGAAAAAACTGGGGCCGAGAGGGACGACACCACAGCTGACTGCAGATAAGGATAGCATGAGAACAGCAAACTGAAAGAAGAATAAATGTTTATACACAGGCTAATACAGACCTACTCAACAAATTCAAAAGAACTGTAGGCTCTGAAATTCAATAAAATAAGAAGACAACCAAGTCTTTTCCAAATCGTTGCAAAAAAAGCGACCTTTGTTATGGGTAACATAAATTATAACAAATAAAAACTTAAAAGTTTGTATGACCCCCTCCCTGGGGAGGGGGTCAAGGGAAGGAGAGGGGATGAACTATCCCTCAGAGATTTGTTTGCCTCCCTCCGCCCTAGATTTTGTTAAGTACATTTTATCATTGAAAATGATTTTCGTGTCCCCCTTCAATTTCCATTAATTGACACGATTAAAATAATAAGTGTTTCAGGCCCATTGCTATATATTTTTAAAGAAGGTTCGTCCTTGAAAAATTTGAAGTTCTAGTGTTCCCTTTGAGCAGCAAAAGACACATTTGGCCTGAACAGAGCAAAAGCACTGTCAAGCAAACCTTATGAGATAGTTTACAAATTTAAATTATCGAGATACTTTACATTAAACATCTTGGTCTAAGAAATTATGCATCCTTATGGTGACCAATTAAATTAAAAAAAAAACAATTTTGTTCAATTGAAAGCAAGGAGCAACATCAATACTGAAATCGACCAGAAAATTTTTTATATATGAGAGGACATCCCTATCCTGAGCCTCCGCTCTTTACGCTATAGCCTTAAAGTTCTTTAAAAAGACTTCTAGTTGAACGTTCCCGTTCACTGCCCCTGTCAAGAAATTCCCCAGTCTTGACACTCTCGTCCGAGTCAACCAATAGGTTAGGTTGACCCCCTTCCTTTCTCTGTCCTTTTCTCCTTCCCCATGACTCTCTACAAACACACTCCTCACGACTAACACTGAATTCCTTCAATTTAATTTGGGGGACTTGCCCGCTGGCAAGACAAATCTCCCGGTCGTAGGCTTAGTCTCAGCAGATCGCAGTGTAAATTACTGCTCTACCCCTTATAACACCCCGGCAGGTGAGAGACGGATAGTCCAATTGAATGAGAGGCATCTTTAACTTAAGAGGGGAGGGATAAGGAAGGAACAGCCTCCTCATATACAGAATCATTCCTTTTCATTTAAAGCTTTAACGTTGTTCCTTACTTTCAGTCGAAAAGACTTGTTTTTTTAGTTTAATTTCTGACCGTTTCTCAAGTTATGCCAGGAAATCCCCTTCCTTCCTTCCATGTAAAATTGTCCTCCGAAAATTCCCCCTGGAATCTTTTGTACATCTTTAAAATCTCCCCCTCCCGCACAAAATACCGCCCCCTCCCGAAAAAAAGAAGTCCAAATATTTTCCAGTAACAAATACTATATGTAAATAACAGGCACATTGCATAGCTTACAGACCTTTCTCCGAGGGCTGTGGGGGTATTGTCACTCCCAGAGGTATTAGTTGCTGGGCTTTTCAACTATGATGAATCAACGACTAACTGAAAAGTTTGATCAGATTTCATTGGGGAATAAGAGGGTGTCTGAGGAGGTCTAGTTACCCTCTAATCATTTTGACCAATTAAAAAGGTCACTAGACCTTTTGATTCGAATAAGTCCCATTCCGATCTTCGAGGAATAATGGTTGAATACGATCACACCACCCTTGGAAAAAAAAACAACAAATAAACACGCATCCGTGATCTTTTTTCTGGCAAAAAAAAATGTAAATTCCATATTTTATACATAGCAGCTTAAAACCTCTATAGTAGGGTTTTCTTTTGGGGAACTTTTTTGGGATGTTTTTTGGGCTCTTAGTCTTTGTTGGGTACCATTAAAATTAACGAGTTTTATATATTTGGAATCAGCATAACAAGTCTATTCTTTCGATCCAATTCTCTTGATTTTCAATTCTATCAAATTATCTTGTTTTTTTAGGATTGTGTTTACTGTTGGGCTCCTTAATTACAGTTCGGTACAACGAGCCGTTTGGTCATGACTTATATGATTTCAATCATAACTTAATCAAAAAACGAAATAAACAGTTATTATAAATAATTATTTGAAGTATCATTTGACTGGGATGTTTCATCACTCCATTCATATATATATATATATATATATATATATATATATATATATATATATATATATATATATATATATATATATATATATATATATATATATATATATATATATATATATATATTATATATATATATATATATATATATATATATATATATATATATATATATATATATATATATATACGGTATAACAAAACTACTGATTACTCGCTAAGAAAGTTCAATCTACGATGTTGGAGCGCGTGCAGCCTCAAACAGTAAATATATTTAAGCTGCAATTTTCTGGACCCTTCATGGAGCCTTCACATCAGAATACAGGAAGAGATGTATCCCCTATTCTCCCTTTGTTGGAGGAAGGGGCAACTCCACTGTTGCAGGAATAATTGCTAATTGAAAATTGAAGCCTAAATTCATATTTGTACTTATCCAGAGTGGTCAGGACCCCCTCAAGAACCAAATCTCCCGGAAAACCCTGCACTTATAGATATTATAGAATCATGACCTTAAAACCGCTTTTTGGTATTTCAGTCTCACATCTGAAAGCTTTACTTTTACTAAGCGCATTATTACAGACCCACAAAGACTATTTTTTTTATTCTAGCACCTCTTTTATTTAGTAAAAAAGATTGTACCTTCATAAATTAACCTCTCCTCATTTTTCATTATTGCTTTCATTTATACACTTGCAGTTTTTCAAATCTTGAACTAAAAATTCTTCTGCTTCAAAGATTACTAAAAGCCCAATAGTTTGATATTACTAAACGTAAATGAGAACGTTCAACCTCGAAAAATTGTGATAAATAATCCACATTTGAATATGGGTTTCGGTTTATTTAAAGCACAAGTTAAACTTAGCGTGAAAACAGGGGTTTAGGGGATAATAGCCACCTCGTAGGGTATGATAATTTTTGTTTTTTAGCGGGGGATCACAATCAGGGATTTAAATCAACATATTCGTGGAAAAGAAAACTAGACGAAACAAAAAACTATATCTATTTGACGATCACCGTAAATAATGGGAATAAATGCAATCAAGGAGAAAATTAGAAAATTATGAAAGAAGAAAGCGATTTTAACAAATAATATTTCCTGTTTTTCCTCTAAATTCAGATTATCGAAAACACCTGGTAACACCGTACTAAAGAGGCTCCTCTCAAGGAAACCCTTTAATAAAAATAAAAAGTAGTGCCATCAGCTTCCTTACTTCATGTTTTTATTCAATATAATATGTTATAACTCTGAGAATGAGCCCCACCCCAATCCCAATGATTCTATTTATAGCTCTGATAAAGTATTTCTTAATTGCTTCATTTTAGTCATATGTCATTGGGCCTATGTTAAATCGGTTATTCTTGCAGTCTGAAATTCATCAGAAGAAGATATGTGGGTCTATTTTCAGAAACGTGACAACACTATTTGGAAATGGCGTAAAATAAGGAGTGTAATGGTACTACTTATATTTTTTTAAGACATTACCTTTAGAAGAACCCCTCTCCCACAGCGTTACCAAAGATCCTTTCTTTGAATGTTTTAAAATTCTTACCGATCGCATTTTGAAGCAGTGTTTGTAGAGCGCTTTGTAAGAAAGATGAATCAACTAACTGTTGTTTGAAAAGGTGCTTCACATCATATTTATACTCCCGCTATTCAAAGACGTCACTTCAGATCTATGATGGAAGTGTACGGGTGTGGCTGAAGACTTAAAGATCTTTTAAAGAGCGCTGAACTTCCATTGCCAGTAGCAGAGCTTGAAAAAAAAAAAAAATCTGTAAGCCAGAACAGCTATGACGGTTTTTATATTCAAAAATACTCTTTGGAGAACAAACCGTATACCAAAAACAATTCGTGGTAACCAACAGTAAGTAGGGAGCGACGTGGCTCAATAGTAAACAAAACTATATGAAACGGAATTTTGATACCGATAGATATATAAAATCGGCTTATTATGCTGAATCCAAATGTATGTTTCATTAAATTTAGTGTTACACATCAAAGGCTACGAGCCTGAGAAAATTTGTCTGATTTTCCAAAAAGGGGAGAAACACCCCCTAAAAGTCAAAGAATCTTAATGAAAATCACATCGTCAGATTTAGCGTACCAGAGAACCTGATTTCAAAGGTCTCAACCTCCTGTCTTAAAATTTGTGGAATTTTCTTTTTTTTACCGGAAGAAAGATCACGGATGCGTGTTTATTTGTTTGATTTTTTTCTAAGGGGTGATCGTATCGATCCAGTGTTTTAATTAGTTTTTAATTAAATTTTCTCAGGTTTGTAACTTTCGATGGGTAAGACTAAATTTGATGAAACCTATATATTTAAAATAAGCATAAGAATCCGGTTATTTTGATGTATCCATTAGTATCAAAATTCCATTAGTATCAAAGTTCGTTACCACGAACGGTTTGACTACAATGAAGTCAAGCGTAGCTCTGACTGAAGTTCTGCCCAGGTTTGAGCACCAAAAGCTTTCCTGAATATCGTTATGGTAATAATCATATTTGAAAATTAAAAGCACGACCCATGTCTAAAATCGAGTTTACTTTCTTTTGTAAGGCGAGATCATGTTTGATGATTAAATTACAGTATTTAAGTTTAAACATCAACTAAAAATAATTTATAAAGTATTAATTAATTAATTGACATGCCAATAATTAATGATAATAATGTAATATAATTAAAATTATGTTATCTTCTTAAATATATTATTAGATATTATGTAACAAAACATAGCATATTCATATTCTTTTTATAGTTGTTTATGTTAGACATGTATGTAAAAATACTTAACAATATAATGATAATATTTAGAGTTAATTACACAGTTCGACAAAAGTCAAGAGGAGCTCGGGAGTAAGACGATCAATATATGTGTGATTACGGAGGGTTAGCACTAGAAGGTGACAGTAGTTCGATTATAATCAACTAAAATTCTAGGTCTGAACACCCTCTAGAAATAAGAGGACTTTCGCCGTGATGTCTGAGATCAGTACTAATGGTGTGATGCGGAAGACCATGCGATTTAAAAAAAAAAAATGCATCGCTCAAAACATGGATTCATCCCAGAAAAATGCTAGCAATACGGAAAGCGAAGCTTTTCTCATTTGGTGAAAAGTTTTTATGATAACGGTTGCAAATAATTGAATTAAATGTCTGAATAAGTAATCTAACATTTATTTATCTAACTCTTTATAACTATATTTATCTAACTATAACTAACTATATTTATCTAACTCTTTATAATTTGACTCTTCTTGAAGAAAAATTAAATTTTTCCTTTATAGAAATCCTTTCAACCTCAGTTAAGTTTTCAGGCACCGGGTTTGAAGCGTGTATTGAGTGGGTGCAGCAATTATCGTGTTAACGGTCATCGTGTTCAACCAAGCAAAACCACCATAAAGCGTTTTCTTCTTACGGGTTCCAAGCGTGTTGGACACGGGTTTCTCAAAACTGTAACGCGCCAGAATAGCATGGTTGGACATGGGTTCTGAGAGGAAATTCACCCGTGTTTAACAAGGCACTCATTACTATAATATGCACAATACGTGTCGAACTCCGTGTTGGATGTGGGTGGTCTGAAAACGAGATTCTTATAAAATCAGACTGAAAAAGAAAAACACGAATATCTTCTTGCCCTTTAAGCAAAAGTTTGTAGCAATTCTTTCACCCCAAAAAGTACATCTACCAACTCCACAAGGTTATCTCTATTTAAACTGTTCTTGAAGCTCATTCCAACGTTTTCGGCTAATATCTTCGAAAAGATAAGTCCTTTGTTTGTTTTTATCAAAGCGGTCTAACACTAAATCCTGAAGATGCACGTAGTCCATACAAAATAAACGGTTAAAATACACATTTATTTTAAGCTTCATTTAATAAAGTGTATTAATTTGAGGCTGTACAAAATTACGTACGGCTGTGCATAATTTTGTTTTAATCATTATGGAGCATTGTCAGTGGATTTTTGTATAGGTGGGGGAAAGGTATTCTCAAAAACTGTGCCTTCATGCCCAAATTTTCTATCTCTCGGTGAACCTTTAGATATTTATGGAGGACGATTTGGGAAGGGAGACTATGGTGGGGGACTAAAGCTTACATTCAAATTTCTACCGGTAAAAATGTGGAGGAGTGGAGGGGGATTGTAAGCAGCGCTATAAACATCTTCAGGTGTCAGGAAGGGGTTGCAAGTGCTACGAGTAGCTTAGTTTTCATTCAAAGTTTAAATGGTAATAATTCTCTTTTCCTTTTTATGTACTTCATTGAATGTATTCTTGTTCCCCAGGGACATTGCACCCTACTAGTGTCCGTGGGGAGAACCCCTATATAAAGGTTTGATTCGTAGAATCCATCTTGAAATCCGAGAAAATGACGACCTTTTAATTAGATTAAATAAAAAAAGCATTTTTTTTCTAACTGCAAGTAAGAAGCGACATTAAAACTTAAAACGACAGAAATTATTCCGTATATGAGAGGGATTGTCCCCTCCTCGACGCCTCACTCTTTACGCTAAAGTTTGACTCTTTCTCACAACTCTACTTTTTAAAACAATAAAAAACTTTAGCGTAAAAAACTCCTTACTACAATTCGTTACCACGAACTGTTTGATCTTGATATTTTAGGCTTTTGTCCTGATAAATAATTGAGGGGTTCTTTTTTTCAGGAATGATTTTCATTGTCAAAGTATTTTTTTATGAATATTAAAGAGCATACTTCTTTAGGCATCTTACCCTCCCCCCTAAACCATAAACTGCTGCCCCTCCTTAATAATATATCACTGTATTGTAAGGCAAATCACTTTAGTTAAATAAAGCATTAAAATAAACACTAGAAACTAAGGGGTGCTCTCATCCCTTAGCACCTTTATGAAAATCTCCCACATTTTCCAGGGAAAAATCCTGCCAGAAAATTTGATCTCCGCTAAAAATTTCCCCGGGCAGTTTCCCCGTAGCCCTCTCTTCATATATAAAATTGTGCATTCAAAACGAAAGA
The DNA here is from genome assembly GCF_032884065.1 of Artemia franciscana. Classification (NCBI taxonomy): domain Eukaryota; kingdom Metazoa; phylum Arthropoda; class Branchiopoda; order Anostraca; family Artemiidae; genus Artemia; species Artemia franciscana. The sequence goes on along the minus strand of NC_088864.1, from coordinate 42,988,271 downwards.
AAGAAAAATGAAAAGAAAACTGTATATGAATTTAGAGTAATTCTTCCCTGAAAATTTCCTTCCCACTGAAAACTAATAAATAAAAATTTAAAATTAACATAGACATCAAAATATTTGAGATATTAAAGAATCAAAGTAACCTAACAGTCGTTATTAGTACAAAGAAATGTATACAACTATAAAAAAGTAGCCCCTCCACCCACAAAAATGGACCTTGACTAAATTACATTGTCAGAGCACATATCCTTAAGCAGCCAATCCTAAAGCAGGGGCCTCAGGCCTTTATCTATGGAAATAGTGTTCCGTATTTCCTCCAAAGTCAGAGTCAAGAGTGTAGTGGCGTGAATTAAGGAGGGATCAAGGGGAGGAAAGGGGTTAGTTATCCTTCCCAGATTTGTTAGCCTCCCTCCGCCCTAGAATTTTTTAAGTACATTTTATTATTGAAAATAATTTTTGTTCTTGTATTTTCATTGTAAAATTGCGAAATTGAAAAATATATCTAGATTTTGAATAATAGATTTTCTTGTCCCCCTTCAATTTCCGTTAGTTGTCGTGACTACAAAAATAAGCGTTTCAGGCCCATTGCCATATATTTTAAAGAAGGTTCGTCATAGCAAAATTTGAAGTTCTAATGCTCCCTCTGAGCAGCAAAAGACACATTTGGCCTGAACAGAGCAAAAACACTGTCAAGCAAACCTTATGTGATAGTTTATAAATTTAAAATTATTGAGATGCTTTGCATTAGACATCTTAGTCAAAGAAATTATGCATCCTTACAGTGACCGATTAGATTAAAAAAAACAAGTTTTTTTCAGTTGAAAGTAAGGAGCAACATCAAAACTGAAATCGACCGGAAAATTTTCTATATATGAAGGGACATCCCTATCCTGAGCCTCCGCTCCTTACGCTAAAGTCTTAAAATTCTTTAAAAATACTTCTAGTTGAAAGTTCCTGTTCACTCCCCGTGTCAAGAAATTCCCCAGTCTTGACACTCTCGCCCGAGTCAACCAATGGGTTAGGTTGACCCCCTTCCTTTCTCAGTCCTTTTCTTCTCCCCCGTGACTCTCAGCAAACACACTCCTTGCGACCAACACTGAATTAATTCAATTGAATTTGGGGGACTTGCCCGCTGGCAGGACAAATCTCCGGTCGTAGGCTTAGTCTCAGCAGATGGCAGTGTAAATTACTGCTCTACCGCTTATAACACCCTGGCAGGTGAGATACAGATAGTCCAATTGAGTGAGAGGCAGCTCTAATTTAAGAGGGGAGGGATAAGGAAGGAACGGCCTCTTCATAAAAGGATTTTTTTTCATTTTAAGCTTTGATGTTGTTCCTTACTTTCAGTCAAAAAGACTTTCTGTTTTTTTCTTAATTTCTGACCGTTTCTCAAGACATACCAGGAAATCCCCTTCCTTCATTCCATGTGAAATTGTCCTTAGAAAATTTCCCCTGGAAAATTTTTACCTCTTTAAACTCTTCCTCTCCCGTACAAAGCACCCCCCCTCCCGAAAAAAAAGAAGTCAAAATAATTTCCAGTAACAAATACTATATGTAAATAACAGGCACATTGCATAGCTTACATACCTTTCTCCGAGGGCTGTGGGGGTCATGTCACTCCCAGAGGTATAGTTTCTGGACTTTTCAACTATGATGAATCAAATGACTAACTCCAATAACAAATTTTTTCCAATTTCCAATACTGTCTGTAAACAATGGACAAATTTCAAAACTTACAGCCCTTTCCTAAGGGGCTCTGGGGGGGCATGTCATCCCTTGAGGCACATGTATTGGACCTTTCAATTGTGACAAATTAAATGACTGTCTAAAATTTCATTTGGATGTCTTAGGGGAAAAAGGGGTATGGGATAGGGTCTAGCTGACCTCCATTCAGTATGGTTACTTAAAGAGACACTGAAACTTTTTTTGGAATGAGCCCTTTACCAATCTTCTAAGACCCTTGGTTCGACACAATCATCTCTGGGGGGGGGATAACAAGGAAGAAACATCCATAATCTTTCTTTGGCAAAAAAATACACAGTTAGACATGCTTAGATCTAAGAGCTTGAAACCTATACAGTAGAGTTTTCTGATTGTTTTGTAATTAGGGAGGGGGGAAATGACTTAAAGAGGGCACTTTAACGCCAAAATATCCCAGCTCTCACTGAACCTTCACATAAATACAAAACTAGCTCTCAGGAAGGGATGGGCATGAAGGTAGAAATTGATATATAATCCCTCTTGATTTCTGAGAATATATCTTGTCTAAGTTGTTATTATGAAAATAAAGAGTAACATTAGACCCTAAAATAAGCATAATTTATTTAGTAAAGGAGGGGACAGCCCCTTTCTCATCCCCGACTTCCGCTTCATGGTCGTTAAAGTTTGGGGGATACTCCTTCGGTCAGAAATTGAAAGTTCTAGTCATATTTGAGTCGAAAGGGGTCGGTGACCAACCAACCCCTGTCCTAAAACTATTTTTGATATCTGGTCCTTTTATTAACCATTAGGACATATGATTGACATTTTGAGGTACATATTTTGTACTTTCTCTGCGGCTACTCAATTTTGCGTCCAGGAAAATTTTCCATGGGTGGAGGGGAATTATCTGGGGTAATTTCTTTGGGGGGGATTTCAAGCAGAGAAACACCGACCCCGACAAACATGTAGGTACTCAGTTGGTCCCAGTTTTCTGAACTAAGAAATACCTAGGAATGGGTATTTAAAAAACTTTATAAGCAGTGAAAATTATTCCCCGCGGAAAACGTCCCTTGGATATTCCCATCAGGAAATTTCATCAACAGAAAATCCCCCGCTGAAAACTCCCTCATAGTAATTCACCCCATTGAAGATTCTCCCACAAGCAAAATTTAGCAGTCATAAAGAAAGTACAAAATAGGTAGCTCAAAATCTCGATCAGATGTCCCAAGGGGCATCAAAAAGACCAGATATCAAAAACAGTTCAAGGACAGGGGCTGGTTGATTTCTACTCACATTTGACTATAAGAAAAACGACTAGAACTCTCAATCTCAGATCGAATGAGCATCCTCTGAAGTTTCTATGACCATTAGGGAGGGATGGGGAACCCTACTGTAGAATATTCAAGATCTCATTAAGAAATATTTGGAATAGTGTATTTTTTGTCAAAGAATGATCATGGATAAAACGACACAAGTAAAAGAATATGGAATTGACCTGAGACAGTGAAATTTACATAAACCCTAAGAATTTTCGGTTCTATATCCAATCTGTCTCAGCAATTTACGTATATAAACGAAACAGCACATACAACAAAATGGAATCTTTAAAACTAAAATTAAAACAGTCCCAGGTTTCATGTTTTTATGATGGAAAGGCAGTCTGGTCTTCGCTGTTATTTAACGATCATGGATGCGTTTTGTTTGTTGTTCTTTTATTGTTTTTATTCCCCCAGAGATGATCGAACCAAGGGTCCTAAAAGACTGGGAGAGGGCTCATTCGAACAAAATTAAAAGTTCAAGTGCCCTTTTAAGTGACCTAAGAGAATGGAGGCCAAATAACCCACTTTTCATGCCTCTTTCCCCCCCAAAGATATACGAATGAAATTTTGAGATAGCCATTTGGTTTATCATAATTGAAAAGTCCAATAAATATGTCCCCGGGGATGACGTAACCCCCAGGGCCCCCCTTTGAAAGGTCTGTAAGTTTTGCAATGAGTCCATTATTTACAGATAGTATTTTTTATTGGGAGGCATGCAGATATCTTTCAGGGGGAGTTGTCTGCGGGGGAGGGATTTCCAGGGGAAATTTTCAGTGGGGAGAAAATTTTCTGGGAAGAATTGTTCTGAATTCATCTGTAGAATTCTTTTCATTTGTCTTTCTTTCTGTTTGGATGCCCATTTTAGATATAGAAAGAATGTTACGAAGGAATAGTCCGGGAAATTCCAGCGGGGGTCAAATTGTCTGGCAGGATTTTTCCATGGAAAAACGCGGATAATACCCACAAGGGTGCAGGGTCACACCTCCCTTCTTATTGCAAAAAAGTGTATCTGGCGTTCATTTTAGTGCGTTATTTAACTGAAGTGATTTGCTTCATAATACAGTGATATATTATTAAGGAGGGGCAGCAGGTCTTTGTGTAGGAGGGGGGGATAATATACCTAAAGATGTATATTTCAATGGCTTAATTTTCTAAGCCTCTTTGAGCCTTTAGATGAAAATTGAATGAGCTCTTGGGACTTTCTATCTAATTATTCTTGGTTTCCAGGTATATGTTTAGTCTATGCCTTTACTATTGGTTTTTGGGGGGAGTAGTAATGTCCAAGTTTCCTAATAGTAACCAAGTTGATTCAGGTTATGTTTTCCAACGATAAATCCTGCATTTTAGGGTTGGGCAAATTGGAGAGTTTACAATCCTTCCCAGGGGACTGTGAGGGCATGGCATCCATGGAGGCATAGTTAAATTGTTCTTTGTTTCCACGTATATTTTTGGTCCATGCATTTACTTTTGATGCTTGGGGGAATTAGTAGTGTCCAAGTGTCCTAATAGTGACCAAGTTATTTCAGCTTTTGTTTCACAATCATAAATTCTGCATTTTAAGAATGCGCATATTGGAGAGTTTACGATCCTTCCCAGGGGTTTTGAGGGCAGTCGCCCCCTCCCCCAATAAATTGGAGAAAAAACTATTATATAGACCATGCCTCTTGACTATCCGAATATAGAACCTTTTTGCCCCCCCCCCCAATAAAAATTCTGAAGCTACTCCCTTGACTGTTGGGGTTTTGTTATTCCCAGAAGCATAGTTATTTAGATTTTCGGCTATTTTGAGCAAGATTGCTATTCCAAAATGTCGATCAGATATATTTTGGGAGATGGCAGTTAAAATTGGCACAGGGAACTAGTTACCCCCTCCCCAACCATTTCTCAGCATCCCCTCCAACAAGCCCTCAAAGTAAAACCCTCAACCATTCAAGAGATGCTGCAAATACGCCTTTTCGACAAAATAGATGCACATGGTATCTTTATTATTTAGTTGAATATGCCCCTCAGCATTCCTCGATATTTCGCCTTCATATACGTAACCTTTTCACATAACCTCAACACATTCAGAATCAAACATTTCATCTTTTCCTAAAGATTAAATTAAAAAAAACAAGTTTTTTTAAATGAAAGTAAGGAGCAACATTAAAACTTAAAACAAACAGAAATTACTCCATATATGAAAGGGGCTTTCCTCCTCAACGCCCCGCTCTTTACGCTAAAGTTTGACTCTTTCTCTTAACTCTATTTTTAAAACAGTAAGGAACTTTAGCGTAAAGAGCGGGGCGCTGAGGAGGAAAAGCCCCTTTCATATACGGAGTAGTTTCTGTTTGTTTTAAGTTTTAATGTTGCTCCTTACTTTCATTTAAAAAACTTTTTTTATTTAATTTTTGGACGTTTTAAAATTAATGCATGTTTTGATCTTGGCTCTCCGCACATAAATAATTAAAACGAAATTTGCATATTAATTAATTGTAATTAATCAGAAGATTTTGAGAAAAAAAAGAGAGGGAGGAGGCCTAGTTGCCCTCCAATTTTTTGATTACTTAAAAAAGCAATTAGAACTTTTAATTTTTTACTAATGTTTTCATTGGTAAAAAATATACGTAACTTACGAATTAATTTACGTAACGAACTTCTATATTCGTATTTTTTTTATTGCGTGTTTGAGGGGGTCCATCCCTCGTCGATACCTCGCTCTTTACCCTAAAGCTTAAATTTTGTCCCAATTCCTTAAGAATGACCTCTGAATCACAAAGGTCGTAGAATAAATAGTTGAAATTACTAAAAATACTTTAGCGTAAAGAATGACGTATAAAGAGGAGGTAAACCCCTCATATGCGTAATAATTTTTGTTCGCTTTAATTTTTAATGCTGCTCCTTACTTTCAGTAGAAAAAACTTTTCATATTTATTTGTTCGTTGTTTTTTTTCAAATAATACTAGAAAACCCTGCGCCCCCTTCATTGAAATTATCTTCCCCCATGGCAAGTTTCTCCATGGAAACATCCTCCCACGTAAACCTCCCTCAAATATCCCCTCTAAACAAAAAAATCCCCCTGAAAATGTCTGTACACTTCCCAGTAACCATTACTATATGTAAACACAGGTCAAAGTTTGTAACTTGCAGCCCCTCCCACGGGGACTGCGGGGGAGTAAGTCGTCCCTAAAGACATAGTTATTAGGTTTCTCGACAATTGTGAAAAAAAACGGCTATCTCAGAATTTTGATCTGGTAACTTTTGGGAAAAAATTAGCGTGGGAGGTGGCCTAGGTGCACTCCAATTTTTTTGGTTACTTAAAAATGGCACTATATCTTTTCATTTCCGTTAAAATGAGCCCTCTCGCGACATTCTAGGACTACTCAGTCGATACGATCACCCCTGAGAAAAAAAAAAAAAACAACAAAAAAACAAACAAATAAACACGCATCCGTGATCCGTCTTCTGGCAAAAAATGCGAAATTCCACATTTTTGTAGATAGGAGCTTGAAACTTCTACAATAAGGTTCTCTGATACGCTGAATCTGATGGTGTGATTTTCGTTAAGATTGTATAGCTTTTAGGGGGTGTTTCCCCCTATTTTCTGAAATGAGGCAAATTTTCTCAGGCTCGTAACTTTTGATGGATATAACTGATCTTGATGAAACTTATATATTGAAAATCAACATTAAAATGTTATTCTTTTGATGTAACTATTTGTATCAAAATTCCATTTTTTAGATAATCTTTTCCTAATGATAAACCCTACATGTAAACAATGGATACATTGCCTAATTCACAATCGTCTCCTTCGAGGTCCTGAGAAGAATGGTGTCCCAGAATTCTTAACTATTAGGGTCTTGACTAATTTGGACAAAATTATAGTTACAAAATTATGACCATTGTTAAGAATAGGGGATAATTAAAAAAGACAAGGATTAGAGGGGCTGATTGCCCTCCAATCTCTCTTCAACATCCCCTCAACATACATTGAAAGTTTCAACCTAATACCACTAACCGTTCTTAGATATTACTGCTATTTCCTTTTCGCAATCAGAAAGGACAAAACGTGTTTTGATTTTGTTTGGCATCTCTCTCAACATCTCTATAAAGTTTTACCTTAAAAACCTAAGCTGTTTTGGATATCCAGAATCAAACATGCCCTCTTTTTCCAATTAAAAACCTTATAGGCTAACAAGGAGGAACTTACAAAACTTAAAGCCCTAATACCGAGGGCAAACGGGAGGGGGTGTCAACCCCGGAGGCATAGTTACTTGTCCTTTTGACTATCTTGAATAAAATTTCTGTCTTAAGACTTAGATCGAATGCATTAGGGGGAAGAAGAGCATAGGGGAAAGGTTGTTGTCCTCCGATCAAATTTGAGTCTTTGAAAGGGGAATGAAACTTTTGCTTTTCAATTCAACGAGGTCCCTGAAAATTTTGTATGACCAAACTTTCCATAAGAAACTTATATCTTAACAATAAGCAGCTTGCAAAACTTACAGTCTTTGTCCCAGGGACTAGTTGGTGTCCACCCCGGAGGCATAGTTGTTTAAACTTTGGGCTATCTCCAACAAAATCTGGTTGCCTCCAATCATTTTCGATTCTTAAAAAGGGCACTATCTCTACTAATTTGCAATGAAATGAGTCCTTTCTGTAGTTTACACGACGAAGCGTTATATGAAGCGCTTCTGCGTAAAAAAATAATTAATAAATAATAATACATTGAAGTCTTACGGCTCTTTAGTGGAGGCAACGCTGTAGTGTTGCCTCCACCTTAAACAGGCGAGTAGAACTTCGAATTTCCTATCTAATGTGTGAGTGGAAATTATCCGGGGAGGGGGAATTTTCTGTGAGAAAATTTTTATTCAACTGAAGTCACTTTTATGCAGTCCTAATAAGGGCTTACGCCAGATTTGCCTCTCACTCAATCGGACTATCTGTCTTGGCTTTTTCCATAATTAGCCAGGGCTTGATGCCCACAACTACTTGATTTTAGTCAAAAACAACGGAATCGGTTGAGGCCGAAGGCCTTGACCAAGTCTTACTGGAGAAAAAGTCAAAACAAATAGTCCGATTGAGTGAGAGGCAAAAATGACATAAGCCCTTATTAGGATTGTATAAAAATGATGTCAGTTCATTTCTTCATAGACAATTCCATCTATCATCCGTCCATGCGTCCACGGGGAACGCCTAGATCCCCCTCATGACATTTCCATCTTGTTTTCCACAATTTTATGTGTACTGACCTGAAAGGAAATTAAAGGCCATTAACTTGGTATTTTTTTTCAGGTTGCCCTTTAGGAACATTTTATGATGATGAAAAATATTGTCTGTATCGAACACCTTTTATACAATACTTGGCGTTAATGCAATGCTATCATATATCTTTTTGCTCTTTAAATGCATATGAATATGACGCCAATCACATGACAAATATATTTATTTTTCTTAATTACGACTCTAAATCTGTAGTCTAGAGGAATATATTTTGCCAAAGCCATGTACCAACTTTCACAAATAAAGGGTGGATAGATTGGACCAACGGGACCTTAGTGAAAACAATAAATTTCGAAGAAAACGTGCTAAATTTTTTTTTACTAATCTACTACAAAGTTTCAGACCATTTAGACACCTAATATAAAATTTCAGGACAAAGAGTACCTCAATTAAGACAAAAAAAATCTGGTTGAAATTATTCACAACTTCCTTTAAAAAAAATAATCCTGTTTAATAAATGACTTTTATATGCATTTAATAAAACAATCAAACAATTACAACAAAATGTAGTTTAAAAACAAAATCTTTCGACAAAAAAGGTGGATTAAAATACAGTTTTATTCGAGGGTATCTAGGAGACGTCGCTGTAATACAAATTTATTTGAAATATTTTATTGTATATTATACCGTAGAGAAATCCAAAAACTTATGAGATTTCCAGGAATTAATATAAACATATATTAAACAGTCAGTTTATTTTATGAATTTTTTCTAGTTATATAGATTTTTGGTGATTTTTTAGTCTATGTTTTGAAAAATAAAACCACACTTAAAAAAATACAAATCGGTTTCAATTAAACACAAATTACCTTCAAGTCGTTCAGATGTTTGAAAGGGAAGGAAAAGTAGCACCACTTCCATTTTTGACCTTCCATAGGGAAATTATCTATAGTTTTTTATAGTCAATTGTGATATAGTGATATGAATAATAAATAATAATAATAATTTATTTATCACCCACTTCACAAAACAGAGGTTAAATGGAGTAAAAATACAAAAGAAAAACAGCAAAAGTAATACAAAAGAAACAAATTTAATCACATACAGAATAAAGACGGATAAGGCGATGAAAACATCCTAGCCTATAAAGCGCTTCAATAGCTAGCTTCACAGATAATTTTTCAAAAGCACCATTGATATCTGTCGCACAATACTTTTTAACCAGTTTTGCATTCCGATTAGAACGAGGTAGATATAAAAGAAATTTGCAGTACCGGTAATAATTTATGCGAATACGTTTTAGATCACCAGTCAACAGAAGTGGCCTAATACCAGAACAGAAGAGCACAGAATGATCACAAAAATTTGAGTAAAGCCAAGTTAGCGCTCTTCTCCTATAGTGTCCACGATTTTCTACAATCTTAGAGTAACCGAGCCTCAGCTTATCACTAATATCTTTGACAGCGCGAGACCGGAGAGCATTCATAGAATCGCAAACTGTTATACCTAGCCAACGAAACGATTTAACACGAGGAATACTAGAACCATCGCAGTATAGTGATTCTTAACAATTATTACCGTTGAAAACAAGAAACTCACACTTGTCAATATTTAGGTACAGGCCGATATCACGGAAAGCAGAAGTAACTGACTTCACTGAACGGGCAAGACCAGACTCAGTTTGACTAATTAGAAGAAGGTCATCCGCATAAGCCAGATATGAGATATCAGATGGTCCTAGTAGGCACGTAGTCGATATTGTTGATAATACATTTTCAATACAAGCATTAAAAATATACGGCGAAAGAACTCTCCCTTGTCTTACACCGCAACGAACAGGGATATGACCAAAATAAGAATTATCTAATTACTTAAGGCGAAGGTAAGAATGGGAGTACCAAAAACGAAGCACGTGAATTACCGACGGATTTACTCCTCTCTGGCATAATGCTGTCCATGCTTGAGTATGACAAATACTGTCAAATGCCTGAGACAAGTCTAGGGTTGCGAAATGAAGTACGCGACGAGTGAGATGGGCATCTTTTAATAAAGGAGTCAAAGCACGGTGAGCATGCTGACAGCCTAGCCCAGATCTAAAACCAAATTGATTATCATCATTTAGAGCAAGCTTAGTGATATAAGGTAGTAGGAGGTGTTCAAAAAGCTTTCTAAGAGTACAAGCTACCGTTATGGGCCTATAAGAACTACAAGAAACCGGATCTTTTCCTTTTTCTAGAAGTGACGTAACGCTACCGCATAAGAACGAGTCGGGCACACACGAACTACTCAAACACATTTGAAAAAACAGTTGGAGATGAGATACCAGTTCAAAAGAATTCGGAACAAGATTCAAAACACTAATCCCATCAACATCCAAAGATTTTTATTTTAAACCCTTAATACCTTTAACAATAGCCCGCTTTTCAACTGGAATCACATATCTCTGACATAAACGTGACGGTAAATTTGTTTCAAGTAAACATGAGAAACGCTTATGCACTGCATAATTAACATTCGAAAATATTTTTGAATAATGTTCAATCCAAGATGGACGAGATATAATATCACTAGAACTTGCATCGGGAAACTTGGCAGAATTTATCACTTTTCGCCACTCACTATTACTTTTCGGAAAAGTTTCACCGGAGTAACGAACGGGACGAAGATGGCGTTTATATTCGAGTTTCGTCTTTTGTTTTAGATCAAACACAGTACCCCGAGAAGGTCGACCACAGGCAGGCCAGATTCTTAACCAGAATTTGGCCTCAGCAAAGGATTACACTTCCAAATTGGTTTTTGGGTATTCCGCCTGACACGGATCAGCGGGATGGTCACATCTTCAGCTTGCTTTATACATAAGATAATGTCACGATAATAGCGATTCAAATCAGCACGAGCATTGTCAATAATAGGGTACGCATTTGTGCAAAGAAGATGGAAAGGGACACGTACGGTGGACAGAAGAGCTCCAAGTGTAGCAAGGTAAAGAGGCATGTTTGCACTAGACCAATCACGTTTTTCAAACCACTTATGCGACATTGAGGGTTGGTTCGAGTATATGTCAGAAGTAACCATAATATCAAAATACAGAGGTAAATGATCATAATCTCTCTCATCTTCATCAAAATGTACTGCTGAAGTTTGTAATGAATGATGGCAGATACAGTGGTCTAAATTTGAGACAGAACCACTACAGTGGATATATGTAAAATTGAGGTCTTTCGTTAGGACCTTAAATACTGAGGGTAGACACTGAAAAAGCGCTTCCTTTCGTGTCGAGGAAACGGTGATGTCACAGTCTAAGTCGCCTATAAGCACCCACTTGTATCCCAGACGCTCAATACCAGATATGAGAGTCTTTAATTTATTGCAGGCATTCGCATAGCTGGAGAAGGAAGAAACAGATCTTCTATCACGGGGCAAATAGGTGTAGATTATGATCACGTCTGCAAGCCAGATTGCAGGATAGTGTTCAGAGGATTGGTCGCAGCTAGGAGACTAATAGCTAGGCAGAGACCGCTTAATTGTACAGGCAAGACCACCAGAAGGCCTGCCTCGGGTACGTCGGGCATTCGTGATGAAAACAGCATGTTGAGAACTTCGCCTTAGATAGTTTACACTGCAACTTGGGAGCAGGTGTTCTTGTAAGAAAAAAACATCATGATTAGCTAGTTTCTCATCCAGGCTTAACACTTTATCCTTGATCCCATTGATGTTGAAAGAGCAAACTGAGACTTTATACTCATTCATGATTGCAAGCGAGAAGGTAGTGGAACTTTGGAATTAGCAAGAGCCTTTAGTTTGGAGCAACTAAAACTGTAAGCAACATGATTACCACTACAATTTGCACACTTTGGGGTGTTACTGCCAGGTGAGTCACTGGAGTTCATATGGGGACCAGAGCACCGTGAGCATCTGTAGTTTTTATCGGGACATTTTGCAGCAAGGTGGTCAGATGATTGACATTTCCTGCAGCACCTAGGAATTCGCCGATATTCATACACTCGGAATAGTTCATAGCCTATCTTCAGTCCAGATTTAAGGGCCGAGGAAAGAGAAATTTCGTCTTCGAACATAATTTTCACACAATTTGAGCTCCCAATTCTCATAGCGTCTCGAACACCCCTGCAAGCCTTAAGAGGCGCAAGATCAAAATCTTGTGCAACGCCTTTCATGATACCAAAAAACTTTTCTCCACCATTTTTGCTTCATAATCACGAAAAACCGAGCGCGCAGATTTGCAAAAGTCAGCAGCGGCCATGCTATCGATCTTCACAATCAATTTATCACCAGAGGCTCGCACAGGGCATAAGGAAAGGACTATATTGTTGGTCTACTGTTTAGCAATTGATTCCCGCTAAACACAACAGTCTAACCCATTCAACGGCTTTAAGCATTCGTACTTTAAGCGGTGGGCATTAGCTAGATGGGATGACTGTCTGACTGTCTGGTATTTATTAGCGAAAGAGAGAGAGAGAGCGAGAGAGAAGCTTGACTGCTGGCTGCGGAAATTCAGATCATAAGCTGACATTTTCTCATTAACTTGCGAAAGAGTCTGTTGAATTCCATTAAGCTTAGAAGCTATCCTGGAGTAAGCAACTGCTGGAATACAGGGGAATTCGGCTGGGGAACGGATAACAAAGACAGGCATGTCCTCAGAAGCACTCTGATTTTGAAGAAGCTCTAACATGTCTTTCAAGTGATTCAAAGCTGTGTTTGAACCCGTGCGCCTTGGATAGGGCTCGGTCAGTTTCGGCAGCGAATCCCACAGGATTTTCTTCGATTTGGAAATATCACATGACTCGAAGAATTCTACTGCAAGTTTTAAAATCACTGTAGCTTCGACACCTTTTTCATTATTAAACTGCAGAAAGTTCAGAACCGGGGCATAAACAAAGCAGTCCGTATCCGAATCAGAGTCCATTTTCATGAAAATAGTCTATTAATCCAATTCCGAGTCAAAAACATAACCATGTGCAAAACACATCTTAACCGCACTAAAGCTGAATGGTAGTTGGCTAAATTTCAGAAGCTCAAAATACCAATAAGCGAGGGAAGCGTAGGCTCCTGCTATCTATTCCCCGCAATTTAAGGGAGACGCACTCTCGGCAGATACAACGACACTTGCTACAGAAAACCTCCCCTCTTCTGCTCACTTATAAGTAAAAATTTCCAAAAATAATTAATGAGTCTATATGATTTGATAATTATGACCATACGATTATCTCTCGCTTACTTAAATGCTGCGGAATAATATTACTCAAGGTCACGAACTTTAATCCTTTGCCAGGTATTGCGAAATCTAACTAGTTCGCAGGGATTAAAATTCACTGAAAAAGCTTACTGGTTTGAAATTTATGATATCCAATTCTAGACAGATTATTTAATGTGCTGCTGTTTGTTAATGACAAATAAGTAACTCACTGCTTGAAACATGAAGGTTTTCTATAACACACAAATGACGCAAAAACCTTCTCAAAGCTTAGGGAGAAACAACCCTACTCCCTTTTGCAGTAAATTTCTGTTCGTTTTAAGCTTGACTTTGTAATTCAATCTAACTTCTACTCGTTTTAGGATTTAAATTTTAATCTGTTTCAGCATCTGTTATCTTTATTTTAGATATGAAAGTTCATTTAAATTTTTGTTTGTTTTGGGTTCGATTTATTTGCTGATATTAACTTGTGTTTGTTCTAAGTTCGAATTATTATAGAACTTTACTTTTGCTCGTCTTAAGTTTTAGTATGGTCTTTACTTTTCTTTGAAATTTTTTTTTTACTTGACAAGACAGTATCGTTTATTTGGGTGTTTAAGGCCGTTTCCCAAAAATCGATGTTCTACATTTTCTTTTTTGGCCATCGTTATCTTATCTCCTCGCAGTGCATACCCCATGTGGCTGTCTTCTATTTGATTATAATTTGCATGACGACAAGAACAAGGAAACCAATTTATCAACGAAGAAGTTTAACTTTTATTTTCTACCTCAAAAAGTATTTTATTATTTTTTCTTTCAAGCTGTGACTGTAAAACTTTGAAGATGGCTTTTTTTTAAAGCAAACTTTTGTTCCAAAGGGTAAGTATAACAAAAGTAATAGTGCTAATGAAAGCATCATGTTTTGAACTGAAGTCAAAGATCCAAAGAAACCACAGAAAACCATGAGTATTGAAAATAAGTTTTCCATCATGTAACAATGTTGGTCATGCTGTAAACAAGATCAAAAATACTTCTTTGTACTTTTATTTAAAAATGAAGGGGGGAGACAACTCTGATTCACTGTTTGGTAGTTTGTGGTATGACTAAGGCCTTGTAATCATGAAGCACTAAACTTATTTTTCCTTTGTTGGAATTATAAATCTGCACCGGCTATTGAACGAGGAAAGAAGTTTAATATTTGACTGTAATTTCATGATGCTGATAGGGTATCTAGTGACTCACGTGTGGAAACATAATGAAAAAAATGAGATGGAATTTTTGATGATATTTTGAATATTATATATAGGTAGAAAAATAGAGACCAAAATGAAAATAAGTCCTTGTGCTTGGATGTTTTCTCATTTTTGACAAAATAGCTGATTGTAGAGTAATCTATTTTTTCTACAATCAGCTTGCAAAGTAATTTAAATCATGTGGATTAAATGCTGAATAATTTGGTAGATTTTTATTAGTAAAATCATTCGAGTTCGTAAAAAAAAGTATTCACTCATTCACACATAATTTAATGGATAAAAACAGACAGCTAGTGCGATTCTTCTGATGGCATCTCCTCCTCTTCTGGCTTTGCTTCCTTTTCTGCATGAACTAATTGATAAGAATATGGCAGTGCGTGTGTATAAACGTAAGACTTGTACTGGACTTCAGGGACTTTGTATTCAACTTCAACTGGCTTCACCTGCTTAATTTCAACTTTTGGAGCTTCAGGTACAAATGGAGTATACTTCAGCTCAATTGGTTTAATTTCCTTGACTTCAACTTTTGGAGCATCAAAAACAACATGGTGAACCGGCGAGACAACTGGAGTAACTGGAACACCTGGTGCTGCATATTTGAATTCTACTGGCTTCGTTTCCTTGACTTGAACAAATGGTGCATTATAAGCTACGATGGGATGAACTTGAGGGACAGCATATTTAAATTCGACGGGTTTTAATTCTTTAACTTCTACTTTTGGTGCCTCATAAGTAAAATACTGTTGAGCAGCAAATTGATGTTCAATTGGATTTACAACTTCTAATGCTTCAGTTTCAACGACATCTTCATTCTTTGCTTCCTTGACTTCTACTTTCGGTGATTCATAAGTAATGACTGGTGCTGAAAATGTTGCAGGTACAATGGCTGGTTGACTATAAGAAACAGCAACGGGAGTTC
Organism: Artemia franciscana; assembly: GCF_032884065.1. Lineage (NCBI taxonomy): Eukaryota > Metazoa > Arthropoda > Branchiopoda > Anostraca > Artemiidae > Artemia > Artemia franciscana. The sequence continues at coordinate 42,972,692 of NC_088864.1, read as the reverse complement.
TTACATTTTGGACAACTGGAGCTACTGCTTGATATGCATGACCTTCTTGGATGCTATATGCAAAATTGCCACCTAGCCTGTCTGACCTGACAATAGCACTATCGTGGGCAGGTGCTCGGAAAAAACTGGGGCCGAGAGGGACGACACCACAGCTGACGGCAGATAAGGAGAGCATGAGAACGGCAAACTGAAAGAAGAATAAATGTTTATACACAGGCTACTACAGACCTATTCAAGAAATTTAGAAGAATTATAAGTTCTAAAATTCAATATAATAAGGAGACAATGAAGTGTTTTTCAAACTGTTCAAGAAAAAGGAAGTGAAAAGCAGCCTTTTTTTATTGGTAACATACACTATAAAAAATTAAAACTTGAAAACGTTATAGACATTAAAAATTCCTGATATGAAAAAAAGTAACCTATTGAAGGCATTAGCACAAAATATGTATATAACCAAAGAAAAGGGAGACTCCTCCCCTAGAGTTTGAAAAATTCCTTTTTTCACTGAAAATTCTTTTTTTGCATTTTCATTGACAACATTGAAAAAAGCAACTTAGTTGAAAAATTTGCTTAGATTTTGAAAAATACATTTTTGCTCCTATTCCTCCTATGTTTCCGCTAACTGATGTCACTGCAAATATGTGTTTTAAATTATTGCTTGTCTTTGTAGGGAAGGGGATAATTGCTGCAAACCAATTGCCATCACCTTTTTAAAGAAGGCTTATTTTAGCGAAAATATGAAGGACACGATTAGGCCAGAATAGGGCCACAATACTATTTAGGAAGCCTTATGTGATAATTTATCCATTTAAAATTATTGTACTTTGCATGAAACATCCAAATCTCTGAAGATACATTCCTAATCATTAAGTGTATGATTTCAGTCATAGCTAAAGCATGACAAAATCAACAGTTGTTGTAAACAACTATTTGTAAGCTTTCTTTGACTGGGCTGGTTCAATACTCCATTCATACAAGTACAATATTATATAAATACTGATTACTTGCTAAGAAGGTTTAATGGACCCTCTCTGAGAGGGGGGAGTTTTTACAGCCTCAAATAGCAGTATATAAGAGCAGATTTGTGGTTTAGCCTCCTTTTGTTTAGAATAATATATTTATGCTTGCCTCGGCTTAGAAAATGAAGTGGTACTTCTCCTGCTAAGGAAAAACTGGGAGTGTAAAGTAGGAGGTTAAACTATGCTATTTTCTCAGAGTATTGAGGGTCACCCTGAAAAACCAAATCCATCCGAAAAACTCTACACTTACAGAGATTATAAAATTATGGCCTTAACAAATTTTTTTGGCAGTTCAGACCCACTAATGGAAGCTTTACTTTTACTAAACTCTTTATTTTAGAACAAGGAATATTTTGTTATTCAAATATTTCTTTTATCTAGTACAAAAAGATTGGATCTCGATAAATTACCATTTGATTACATTGTTGATTGATCTTACAGTCTTTCAAAAATTTGAATTGAAAATTGTACTGTCTCTGGCTTTACTGATAACCTCACTCGATGCCTTACTTTACTGGGTACAGCTTGGGTTTTGAGTTTCGGAGGGGGAAATATAAAGAATGTGCCGACAAAACCGTCCAATGTGTCGACAAATACTGACACATAAGCTTAATTAAATTTAAAACATAAGCTAAACTCCAAGGTGGCGGCGCCGTGCACCCACACCTTTGAACTATTTTTGGGGAATCCTCCCTCCCCCTTTTTGCTGCGCTTCTGCTTACTGAAATCCCTATATGTTAAAGTGACAAAACTTAAATGGATACATTACATCTTGAAGCATTGCGACAAAGAATAAATATTTAAGTACATGTTTCGGTTCTTCTAAGGCACAAGCTTAACTTAGCGTAAAGAACAGTGGGTTGGTGGGGTGGCAAGTTCCTCGTAGAGTAGGATAAGTTTTTGTTTTAGCAGTAGATAGCAATCAGGGATTTAAATCAACATATTCCTGGGAAAGAAAACTACATCTATGGTGAAAAATGGGGATGGAAGGGAGGAAGATGGAGATGTGAAAGAAGAATACAACAATAGATACTATTAAACACTAGAAAGATGAAAAAACTAGAAAGATAGATGCTAAACTGGCATTATCAAAAATATCCTTTCCTAAAATATTTAAGTATAGCTTCATTTCTTACCGATCGCATTTTGAAGCAGTGTTTGTAGAATGCTTTGTAAGAAAGATGAATCAACTAACTGTTGTTTGAAAAAGGTGCTTTACATCATATTTATATTCCCGCTATTCAAAGACGTCACTTCAGATCTGTGATGGAAGCGTACGGGTGTGGCTAAAGATTTCAAGGTCGTGTACAGAGTGATGAACTTCCATTCAAAGTAGCAGAACAAGAAAAAAAATCCATAAGCCAAAAAAGCGGTATATGACGATTTTTCTGTTCGAAAATACTCAGTTTAAAACGAACCGTCACTAAAATATAAACAAAACTACGTTTTTACGTTTGCAAATAGATATGTGTTTGCAAACACTCGATAGAAACTATGCCTACCAATTCAGCATATCAGAAAACCGTATTGCAGAAATTTTAAGTCCCTATCAGCAAACATAGAACATTTTGTATGTCTCCGAGACAGATGATTGTGGATGAATTTTTGCTACATTTTTGGCATTCACAAATGCTTTAAACATAACACAATGAAACTTTACCGTAAAGAATGAGGGTTTAAGAAGGGACAGCTCCTTGAAAATTTTTAAAATTTAATGCCGCTTCATTTAAAAAAAAGTTTTAAAATTAATCAAACGGAAATGACTATGAATCCTAAAGCTGATGATATCAAACCTGACGTAATCTAAGACATCAAACCTAAAGCTGCCCAAAATTACAATGATTAGAAAAGGCAATTTTAAAACAAACACAAATTACCACAAATAAGAGTTGGGATGAGTTTCCCTCATCCCGACTTTAAAGATTATTTGTAATTTCTTAATAAATTAAAACTGTATTTACTGCTATAATCAATTCACGAATCAACCAGGAACGTACATTAGCTGCGCATAATTTTACGTTGGACTAAGACCTCTCGATGCATGCTCTCTCATTCGAATTATTCTTTTGAATATGGCAATTTTCACAAAGTTGGGCAAGTCGCAATATGCTTAATATATATGCTACCGTGAGTGTCCGAATTATGTTTAAAGTCGACAGTCACCGGTGAATATTCGGAATTCCTTTTTCTCTGCTTGGATTCAATTGGCTCTGCAAGTCAGCCTTTTCCCCAGTCTTATGCAAGCTATGATGGTAAAAGTTAAAATTAGGTTAGGTTAGATTATGTTACTTTTTCTTAGATTAGGTTAAATATGGTTCCAAATCTCAAAAATGAGTTGAAAACCTAACCTAAGCTAACTAAACCTAATCAAGCCCAATCAAGCCTAACCTAACGTGCGATCATCAAACCTTGCATGAAATTGAAAAAGTAGACTGGCAACGCTGATCCAAGGAGAAAAAAAAGTATTTTGGACATCCACCGGTAAATGTCGACATCCACCAATTTTGGGATATTCACGGTAACATCTATATATTCTGTAGGGTCTGACTCAAAAAGGCAGGTTTTCAATTTTATGAACATTCAATTAAATTGGCCACATTAAAATTTGTATAGCTTTTGTAAAAAAAAAACAAAACAACAACTGTGAAATGCATAGCTTTCAGGTAGGTATAATTATAAACATTGGCTCTTCTATATTCCATAAATCAAAACGTGCATGACAATTAAGAAGGGTAATAACCTACAAGACTATCAAGGTATAGTTGCTCAGTAATTGGTGACCCATGGAAAGACTAAAATCAAAACAGATTTTCATTTTGAAACTGGTCAATCCAAACCTAATTAAAATAAATTCATGATGCATTTGAGAATAGTCAGGAACCGTTCCAATGGGACCAAAATAAAAAAATAACAATGATGCATTCATCTTAGTGAAAGACTTAAAAAAATTGTATTCATTCCGCTCCGGACACATTATAGCAACTCTTGGCTAGTGTCACAGACAAGAATACTTTAGGAATGATACTTTAGCATCTTTCTTTGCCATAGATAAAACATCAGAGTTACCACACCATTTAAGTTTCTGTAGCAAAAGAAAAAAAAAACATGATCTGTTCCTCAAAAAACGATTTTTAAACCCGTTTTTTTTTTTATTAATAGTAACTTGATCCTCTATTATCCTACACATATTTCATTCTTTTAGATCAAAGATAAACCATGTATACAAGCTAATGGTTTATTAATTTACCCGAAAACGTTAACCAAACACTATCTATGTTGTTTTTCCTGCAATTGCAGCATGCACAAGCTAATAATCTTTATTTTATCAGTATTAATTAAAAAAAAAGTTCATTAACTGAAAGTAAGGAGAAACATTAAAAATCGAAACGAACAGAGATTATTCCGTATATGAATGGTTGCCCCCTCCTCAATGCCTTCCCTTTACGCTAAACCTGTTTTCACTTTTTAAAAAGCTTCCTATTCTAATAAAACGGCCCGTGTGTTTAAGTAGCCGTTCAAGAAAAAAAAATCGAGCAAACAGTTAAACTTTAGCACAAAAGAGCAAGGTATTGAGGAGGGGACAATCCTTCAAATGTATAATAATTGCTGTTCGTTTTGCTTTTTAATGTTGCTCCTTACTTTTAGTTAAAACTTGTTTTTCCCTATTTAATTCCTGATCTAATTTCGTTTCTCAAATAATGCCGGTAAATATGGCTCACTCTCCATGAAATATATCCCCCCTCATGGTAAGTTCCTCCATAGACATTTCATACAGCATAAAGTGCACCCCCCCCCCCCCCCCGTCAAATCCCTTTCAGACAGTTACATCCTCACTGAAAGTCCCTCCCCATAAATTTCTCTCGGACATTTTAGATTGAAAAATTGTCCTTACCATACTTTCATTTGAAAAAGACTTAATTTTTATCGGTTTCTCGATCACTCCGCAAATGTCCTCTTCCGTGGAAATTTGTTCCCTGAAATCAAAACACGCCTAGAATAACCCCTGCATAATTTCCCTGAAACACCTCAACATGTAAAATTGAGTTGGCAAAGAGAACGTAAAAAAATTAAAAAGAATTAGTTGTATAGCCATAAAACTTTCCACAACATCCCTATCCCATCATTCCACAACATCTGTATCCCACCATTCCACGACATCCCCTGCTTTTAAAAGAAGCCCTATCCTGTCATTCCATGACAGCCAGCTGGTGTTTGTAAATTCATAGAAAATATTTTCTAAGAGATGAAGGTGTCTGTTACATAATATTTTCTTTTTAAAAAGCCTTCAGGGGCTTCGTTGCCCTATGATTTCTTTGAATATTATGCAATAGGGTTTCCTTGCCACATAATGGGACGTGTTAGTCAAGCTAGTCAAGTGAGTCGACTAGTCAAGCGGGGGAGTTTTATTAAGACATTTATCTTCAAGAGGTTTTTCAAGATGTTTCAAGATATCCAAAGACGTTTTTAAGACATTTTTCTTCAAGACATTTTTTTTCATGCTTTCTATATTGCTCTTATGCAAAAGGAAATGTTTACCAGTGTTAAGGATGACACATTCAAAAGTGACTTGTTTGTTCATGGCCTGTGGAGAAGTCCTTATTGTAACTGAGGGAGCACACACATGGTGTTACATAATAACGGTTCACAAGCAAGATGTGACGCAATCTTGCATGCCTTTCTAGATTTCTTGGGGGTGATATAATCTTAGTGACTTGAGTGGATTTATGGGAAACGACGCAATCTCGTGTGACATACAAGACTTCAGACAAATCCGTGCTTGTAACTGAGGAGGCACACACGTGAGTGTTACGTAATAACGATGCACGCATGGGTGTTACGTAATGACAGTGCAAACTTTAGATGCTGTGTAATGGTGGTGCTTTGACATAATGGCGACACACACGTGAGGTGTTAGGTAATGGTGGCGCAAACGTGGTGCTACGTAACGACGATGTATACGTGGGATGTCGCATAGTGCCTTAATAGATTTCATTTTCTTCGCAATTCCTTTATTTTTCTAAGTGTTTTTCTCGTTCTGGATTTCATTTTCTTCCGAGGTCTTTTTTTCAGGGCGTTTTTCGCAGGGAACGTTTATTAGCTAAAGATTTTATGTTCAAATTAGGATTCGAAAGGGGCTTCCCCTCAATGGAACTGTTCCTTGGACATCTGAACCATGAAACCCTTTCTAATATTTTGAATCGTTTAATACATTCTAAATGATAGCCTATTAAACGCATGGAGATATCCCTGTCTCACATACTGGAATAATTGATTGTATTGCGTGGTCCAATATGATTGCAATAACTGACACGAACGGTGCAAAATCATTACTGAAATTTGTTTACATTTGAAGCACAACTGCTTATTTACTATTGCTTTAGAGAGTATTATCAGATAATATTGCGGGTTGCTCTTAGTGCTTTACTTGCTAATAGAGTCTTTTTCTTATGTTCTGAAAGCAATTTATCATTCAATTGTTCATCCTTATTTAGTGTATGGTTGTTCATTGCGTGCAAGCAATTTTTCTAGTCATGTGAAAAAGGGTCCAAATTATGCAGAATAAAGCAATTGGAAGTTTGGGTGAGTATCTTGCATTTGGTAGTACTAGAGATTGTTTAAGAGATTTAGATATTTTGAATATTCATTGTATTAAGTCTCAGCAGGTTTTTATTTTTGTATACCAGGTTTTAAATGCATATTTTAGAATTTTTTTCGATTTAATTCAAATTATCATTATTATTCTACTAGGAGCTCTGAACAGTTGAATAGTGAAATCAGGCATACAACATGATCTGGGTTTATGATTAAACATGTAGGTGTTGTTATTTGGAAATTATTTCCAGAGAGTGTTAGGTGGTCTGAAAACCTTATGTTATTTGAAGTAAGACTACAAAAATATTTTTTGAATAAATTGTAAATTATATTGGTTGAAAATACATCCTTTTTTTAATATGAGAGATGGCTGTTTAGAGATTGCATAGTGTTTCGTCTGTTTGTTTTTTTGTTTTTGTTTTTCTTTGCGTATTTCTTTGATTTTGAATGAATAGTTATCATTCATTTGTTGTAGTTTTGCTGTTGAACAGGGACTCTTTAGGTCCCTAAATTGAGCAGCATATTATTGATTGCAAGTGCAATTTCAGTAATTTTTTATGAAATAAACGTATAAATTCCTCCATATGGCCTATTGTCAGGCATTTTCATGCAAAAAACATACGTTTACACTAGAGTTGATCATTTAAAACTAATGAAAAAAAATCCCCAGCCGCGTTTCTTCTGATGACTCCTGGCAATTGAGGCTAGCGTGGGACAATGTACCTGCCTCCCCCCGAATGACACTTTTCTGCCACAAATTATCACACCTAAGGGTTTTCAAGCTTTTCCCCTCAAATAAATTTATAACTAAAAAAATACCATTGTTTTGTTTATTTGAGCGGCGGAAACTTGCCCTTCCATTGCTAGATTACAATGTTCTAGAACAATTCCAAGCCAGTGAAACTCAATGGCTGACAAATGACACCCTCTAGCAAACATTATTATACATATAATGTTTTTTGGGCATTTTCGTGAAACAAATATTCGTTTACACACAATTTGTTTGTTTAAACTTAATGAAAAAATCCTCATAGGCATTTCTTCTGATGAATCCTAGCAATTGAGGCCAGCGTGGCAAAATTTAACACTCCTAATGATACCCTTCTGGCCCACATTATTATACCTAAGGGATTTTTCAAGCTTTTATCCTCCAAATAAATTTATAAACTAAAAAATGACCATTGTTTATATTTGAACAGCGGAGACTTGCCATTTCATTGTTAGATTTCGATGTTCAATGGCACTTCTAAGCCCGTGACACACAATGGTTGGCAAACGACACCCTCTAGCGTGCACTATCATACATTTGACATTTTTCGAGCATTTTCCTGCAAAAATATTCATTCACACTTGAATTGATTATTTAAACTTAATGGAAAAAATTCCTCATCAGTGTTTCTTCTCAAGACTCCTAGCATTTGAGGCCGGCATGGTATAATGTACCAGCCCCCTCTCCAATGACACCCTTCTGGCACATATCATCACACCTAAGGGTCTTGCAAACTGTTCCCTTAAAAATAAAGTTATAACCTAAAAATTATCATTGTTTTAGTTTGAACTTATTGCGTGCTAATTAAATTCATAGAACTTGTTGTGTGATGATTTTCTTGGCTCTTGAAACTTGTTACATGTTGATTTTTCTCTTCGTGTCCTTTACTTTAATTTTTCTCTATGTGTTTGTCCATTGAACTCTTTGTGTGCTGATTTTTATTCTTGAAATTTTTCTTTGTGAAACTTGTTGCATCCTGATTTTTCTCTTTCCCATCCCCGTTTTTACAAAGTAACGCTCTTTTGGGTTAATAAAAGAGGCCCCCAAGTGTAATAGGTTCGGGGAACCCTTCGGTCCTTAATGAAATGGAATTTTCGCCTTGCTTTTAGCTATTAGTAGTGTTTTGAAAATAAGGTGTTTTTAAAATCCTATTGATGAAAACCGTTCAACCTTTACCTCTAAAAACGAGTTTTGAGGATCCTCACCCCAAGATTAATAATCAGTTTCTTTTTTATTTAATAATGAGGGAAAATGTCAGAGGAACAATCACTACAATTTTAGATGAAACCCAAGGGACATACCTAAAAATAAAACATTCTTTTCGGGCTAATAGCTAGGATCTTCATGCCTCCTAAAATAAAGCATTTTAGTGTTGAAAGTTATCCAAAGAAGGGAATTTTAGGGTACTTAGATTAATATTCCATTTCAGTATAATAACGGGCTCCTGGCCCGTTAGCTCTGAAAGGGGTTGAGGAGCCCTAGATTAATGTTTTTTCACTGCTTTAAAGCACAAATGCATCAAAAGAATAAAAATGTTTATTCTTTTTCAAGATCACACCCGAAAAGGATTTCGATCATATAATTGAGGATTTTTTCGCGGAAATTCTTGGTGCCAGAGTGGAGCAAACCCTGATAATGGACACCAACATCCCCTCAGTAAGTTTTCAAAGATTCTTTAGAGTATTATAATACATGAGTCGTTAAGAGGGACATCTTAAGTGGTAGCTTCTGGTCATTAAATTCCCAACTGGTAGTGTGGTCTCAGTGCACAGGAAGGTCACTTTGAAGGTCTGTATATTGTCATTAGATTCTTAACTGGTAGAGACGTCTTAATACATCCGAAGGATCACTTTGGAGACCCATTTACAGTCATTACACCTTTATGAAATAGTGTGATTTCAATTAATCCGAAGGTTCACTCTAAAATATTTACCTTCAGCCCAATGTAAATTCTTTCACAGGATGAAATCAAGAGTATTTCTACGAGCTAATTAGCTCTTATTATTTTCTAAGTTCATATGCCTACAATAGGGGGATTTAATGAGATGGTTATCCAGTCACCGCCTTCACAAATCCGTGACAATATATGTACGTCCCAAGTGGAAAGTGAATCTGAGGGGTATTATAGTACGGGATGAGCCCTATTAGTATACATTCCCCAAACTTGGATGTAGACACTTTCATGAGAGAACTTGACCTCATCGCTGACATTCTGGACAATCACTTTATGCAAGTGCCACCTAGAGAGGTCAAATAGATTCTAGAACAACATGAAACCGCCCAGCACAGCAATATGGCGGAAACAGAACAATAAGGTGCCGGCTAACCCCCTATATTGCCCGATTTTTACCTTGTCGATTTAACTCGATACCATTTTGCACAATTTTCATGTTTTGGAGCTGAAATTGGAGACCCAATCAATACTGTCACAAGTAGTAGTATACATATGGATCTGGTGGTCATAGCACATTCCTATGTTAGCACGATTCGGGCACTTCTCATAAAACACATTCAGGAGGAGGGAAGTAGGGACAGTGCGAAATCATCCATCGCGCAGAAAATATTTTTTTAATCAAAAGACGAGAGATATATGCTCACATTACCTACAAATGGAAAGGCGGACACTTCAACCTGACTTGCACAATTTTGAGGGCGTTTCTTCAGAGTGTATGGAAGTACTTTAATATGGTAGAAAACCAGACTGAAAATGGGAGCGGGTCAGATGTTTTATTTATATAAAATTTAGATTTAAATGTAACAAAATTTAATACGAATTTTTTTAAGAGTCTGGAGGGGGAAGAACAATTTTGGGAAATATAAATCAAGATTTAAGGGCTTTTGGAGATGTACAATAATTTCGTTTTGATACGGGCGTAGAGAGCTTCAAGTGTTTAGTCCTCGTCTTAAGGCATAAGCCGTGGAGACATGATGTTAGTAAGACATATTTGGACAATTTGGCAGCTAATGAAGAAGGGGGCAGAGTGTCCCGAACTAGATTTCAATCGTTTAAAAGGGCAATATCCTGTTTATACTTAAAGGGACAGACATTTTTGAGAGGGTAAATGAAGTTTTAAAGATTGGGTCTTAGTGTCACAGTGCAATGCATAGTATTAAGAGGGTTAATCCTAAGATAAAATGGGGGTAATATATTCAGTAACTGCTCCGTCCATTGAATCATTCAAAAAGTGGGTATATCTTCTCTACAAGCCTACCACAGAGCCTGATGCAATTGGACATTTTATTCCAATTCCAAACGTTAGCCGAGATTTAAGTGAGGGTAAAAAGATTGGAAGGGGCACCTGCTACTATTTTTCAATATGTTTATCTAGATTCTGTTCAGAGTTTAAATTACAAAACCACTTGAGGCACTGCAGGTGTCATGGGTACCAGTCTATTCAGGCGATTTCGGGTGACAGTGGCATCTTGAGATTCAAAGATTTCAGAATTCACTCTTGCAGAGCATCAAGGTGGCATTAGACATCGAAGCTAAACCCGTGGATGTCTGCGATCCATCAAACTCGAATCCTGTTACAGAACATGAAGCCATTGTGGTCTCTTTTGCCCATGGGCAAGCAGAATTGAGTTATACCATTCAATTGATAGAGGTATTTGAGACATTAGGTGGGGAGATTGTGTGCTTGCAGCTATGGTTGCACCTGTTAAAACATCTAATAAGTCAATATCACCGCTGCACAATACAAATTATCCGATGAAGTTATCAAATAAATACGAGTTGGCCATTAAAAATAAAGATATGTGTTGGGTTTTCAAGAAATAATCTGTTGATGGTAGTGGTGATATGGCAGTCTGCAACCATGATGACTTAAGAGATCTTTTTTTTCCGAAAGGAGTAACTCTCGGGGGATGGTACATAAATGTTGTAATGTAAATGTTAGGTAGCAATACTTCCTTCTGGTTTACATGACAATTCCAACTATGATTTGGAATTCAAATTGCTAGCGTTGGCACTTTTGCAGAAAGGTGAAGTTTTATATGGCGAATGGGTAGAAGGGTCATTTTATTATAATATCATACCCAAATTATTTGAAAAGCTGCCGCTCTTAGAATTCAAATGGACAACAGTTGAAAATGATAATATGTGCTTGAATAAAATCCGTTTTTTATATTCATATGGTTTCTTCCCAAAATCCCTGAAAAAAAACACAAAGGCAACTTACTCAAGTACAAAAAAGTGACAATTTTAATCCCCCTCTTCAAACAGTACTTTCCAGATGATGAAATGTATGATTGATTAACTTTTAAGGGCATGAGTAACGTGTAACTTGTATTAGTACTACAACTCCGTCTCTGGGCTACGTGAGGAAAATTACCGTCCATCGAATTGTTTTATAATTCACTTCACGATATTCAATGCACCACTGGTGACCATAAATTTTGATAAGAAAGTTTGGGCAAAGAAAGGGTGTAAAAATAGAGAGGATCAATGTAAAATGTACCTGGCAAGTGATGTATTGACGTTGTTGGATATTATCTGTAAAAACACGAATAAAATTTACAATAAATTTAGGCTAGATTTGCGATATTATTTTTCAAATCCTCATCCGATGATGCATTTATCTTCAAAATTAGTGATTAAAAAATAAGTCTGATCACCGACCTATATAAGGCGGATAAAATAGGTTTGGTACTTTCTCAGGGTATACATTACCCAGTAGATTCATCTTATTTTCCTAACTCCCTTTTTCAAGATATCAAAAAGTAGCTAAAGTAAAACTCATATGAAATAGGCTAGAGGAAAAAGCTACAGAATCAGTAAGTTTCATGGTTTCAACTAGGGAGGAGGGGGCTCAGTATTATTGTAAAAAAAGAACGATTGTTTGCTAGTTTTTGCATAATGAAGGAATATTATCCCATTCTTTCATTGATAAATTACATTTTTATAAGCGTTTAGGCTGATATTTCCAGGACGAGGGCAGCTGGTATAAATGTGAGTTTTTTCAGTAATTATTTAACGGTATGCATGGTATGTGTCCTAAGGTGATTATTTGCTATCGGCCTGAATGCATTCAATTGGTCAAAAATGGGATGCCCCCTCCTATTTCATGCCAGCTGTTTGGTACAAAATAGGGCTTTTACATTATTAAGGGCTTAACCCAGCTTACGCCTTTTTTACCAACTTGCTTGAAAGCGCTTTTAATGAATTTACGCGACAAAATAAGGCTATTCTATCAATGACAGAACTTTTTATGGGGTTCAATAATAAAATTTGCTTTCTAATAGCCACTTTTATGCCCCCCATGGACAATGGAATTCTCTGGTTCTCCCTTAGAATAGTAGTGGATGACATTACTGTTTTCTGGGAAATAAAGGAAAGGCTTGTGTCCATAAAATCAACAGTCTCCATAACGAATGACATTTCTGTTCTCCGGGAAATAATGGGAAGGCTCGTTTTTATAAAATCCAAAATCTTTATAATGGTTTTTCATATACAATATGGCGGAGAATTTGCTAGCACGAAATGGCAGATATACATGAATACATTGATATGATGCAACGACTATGCATTTGTTTGAGGGGGTGGCCCCTTAAAGGTTTTTAATTGGAAATCATGATTTGGTGGGGGCTGAAAGTTTTTAAAAAGAAAATTCAAAGAAATACTGGGATAAGGAAGTCCTGGCCCTCGTGGGTGTTTTAAAACTTATACAAACTACTAGCTGTTGGGGTGGTGCTTCGCGAACCCTCCCCCCCCTCAAGCCCCCCCGCGCGCGTAAGTCGTTACGTGCCATATTAGTTACACGTCATTGTAGTTGTGTCCCTGTGTCCCACCTGTGAATATAGATATAGGTATATATATATAAATATATATATATATATATATATATATATATATATATATATATATATTTTTAACTACGTAAAACTTGCGAATATACAACATTCTTGGCTGTCCCACTGTCTGTGCATATAAATAGATTCTCAGGTTTACCGACTCTTGTACATGCAACATATAATTTTCCATGGGAAAAACAATCTGTATTCAGATCTATACCTCATTATTCTAATGATTGCCCTTGAGCTTTGTTGATGATGATTGCTAATCAAACATTCCCTGTGTCCCCGTCGTCGTTTGTATATCCTCCTGTGCCCCCCAGCATCCCCGTTGTTGTTGTTTCCCTGTGTCCCGGTCGTCATTTGTGTCCCGGTGTCCCAGTCTATAATTTCTCTTTGAGTGTCGCGGTCGTCATTTATATTCCCTGTGTCCCGGTCGTCATTTTTGTCCCGGCTGTCATTTGTGTCCCGGTGTCCCGGTCTGTAATTTCTCTTTGAGTGTCCCGGTCGTCATTTATATTCCCTATGGCCCGATGTCTCGGTCGTCATTAGTGTCCCGATGTCCCGGTTTGTAATTTCGTCAGTCGACAAACATGACGTCAGTCGACACACAAACATGACGTCACTTGACAGACCCACAGACAACTTATTTATATATATATAGACTAATTGGTGGGGGCGCTTCGCACCCCCCTCAAGCCCCCCCCCTCGCGCGCGTAAGTCGTTAAGCGCCATATTAGTTACGCGCCATTGTAGTTGTGTCCCTGTGTACCACCTATGAGTATAGATAGATTTATATATGTGTTTTGAACTACGTAAAACTTGCGAATATACAACATTCTTGGCTTTCCCATTGTCTGTGCATATACAAAGCCTTATGTACTTATAATGACGTCATATGCAAACGCTCTTTTTACAAACAAACAAACATGCATACACACAACTTGTTTTTATATAGATAGATAGATAGATAGATACAATACAAATTAACTGCGTAAAACCTGCGAATATACAACATTCTTCGCTGTCCAATTGTCGCTGCATATAAATAGATTGTCAGGTTTACCGACCCTCGAACATGCAACGTACAATTGTCCATGGGAAAAACAATCAGTATTAAGATCTATACCACACTTTTCTAATGATTGACCTTGAGCTTTGTTGATGGTGATTGCAAATGCTAATCTAATTGGGAATTGCAATCTTTTAAATTGAAAAGGCAGATCCGTTGGAATCATGGGAATGCGAGGAATAAGAACAGCCTCACCCTCGAAAGGTCCTGTCAAGATTGTGGCCTCTGTTACGTTTTCCATTGTTTTTTTACGGCAAGTCGCGTGCCATTGCAAAGCTTTGGTGGGTTGATATTTCTTAACAGTATTATTGGTACGCCTATTTTCAGTTGTAGCACGTGTGGTGGAAACCCTCAAAGATCCACGGAATTTAAAAATTCAGATGGATAATTAACCGCCTCATTTGGTTCCAAAACTGTGTTGACTGACTTGTAAAGGACTGCCTGGTCTCGAATCTTGGTCAAAACAATATTGTTGATTTCGTGGACGTCTATATTTTTGGGTGAAAGAATCGCTCTTTCACTTAGCCATTTATTATTTTTATAATTGTTTAGAATATTCGGAAATACTTTTTCAATCAATTCATTTTTGGACGTCACTAAATTACAGAATTCAGCAGGTAGTTGTATACGTCCTGAAATTGAGTCTACTGGGAGCTTTCCGTTTCCAATTGCCAGCAATTGATCTGAAAATGTTTGAACGGAGTCATCGTTTTGCAATCGGACACACATATTTGTAGGTAATTTTAATGTTTTTACGTGTGCCCATAAATTAGAATTTTTCAGGGAAGCATTCATTTCGTCTGCAGGGGTTGATCTAGGTATTATAGGTAATGTTTGCCTGAAATCTTCCGCAAGCAATATTAATGTGCTGCAAAAGGGTTTCAAATTCTCTCGCAAATCTTTCAAACATTGATCCAGAGCCTCGAGCGATTTTTTGTGTGCCATTGTGGACTCGTCCCAAATAATAAGTTTGCATTTCTGTAATACTTTACCCATCCCAGATGATTTGGAAATATTGCACGTGGGAGTTTCTGTAGAATGCAAATTCAGAGGCAATTTCAAAGCGGAATGAGCAGTTCTTCCACCAGGCAGCAACGTTGCGGCTATTCCGGACGACACAATTGCCAACGCTATATCATTTTTTGATCGAATTGATGCCAGGATCAGTTTTATCACAAACGTTTTACCAGTACCTCCTGGCGCATCCAAAAAGAAAATTTCTCCAACGTTGTTATCGACACAATGCATTATCGTATCATAAATGTCTTTTTGTTCCGACGTTAACTTGGAAATGTTATTTTGTACATAAAGCAATAGATCACTCGTACTGTAACTTTGTTCACGATCCAATTCTACACATGTCGAAACAGCAGCGGTACGATTAGGTGAAGGCATTCCCAAATTCTGAAGAGGTTTGTTTGCCATACATACATACATACAAATCTTCTATAATAACTAAAGTGTAGTTTTAAATTTCTGATGTAAAATCAAAAGTCATATCTGACGTCTCTAACCGTTTTCGATGGAGTATATCCTCGGACATTTTTGATTTATATTTTTCCCATAACTCTGTAGGAGCTGATGGAGAGCAAGTTTTTGGTATGATGCCAAACAATGCACGAATTTGACTTGGAGTTGACGTTTCGCACGCGTCATTGATGCAGTTATCCCAGTGTTGGTCATTCTCCAATAAATTCAGAGGTTGGCATGTACTACGGTAAGTGTCATGTATAGTCCCGTTTACAGTTCTCAAATACTCAAAGGACGTCGGACCGGGTACATTCACCAAAAGCAGGCGTAGAAAGAAGCATTCATGTTGATTGGGGTGAACGGTGTAGAGTCATCCTATCGTGGTATCTTTGAAGATGGTAGGTTGGCCGTCGACTGACTTACCCTGTTTTCGACGTTCAAATACTTTATTTTTAGTATTCCACATGCAATACGAAGGCACTTCAGTATACAGAAGTTTTTTGCAAAAGAATCATTTTTTGCATAGCGAAAAGAAAGCAGTTAACTTTGTATCCGGTGGATTCAGGGCTCTTTGTTGCACGTTGGATTCCGAAAAATAAACACGTTGACCATTCTGTAAATGTACCGCTAAGTGAACAACAGCTGGACTACGTTCATGTATCGTAAATGAAAGAATTCGCCAAACAGCTTCATTACTGCTTATGTATCTTCCAACCTGATATTGTATGATTTCGTCGATATCTTTGATTTCGGACTGTAAGCCAAAAACTGCCATGTCACTGCCTTTGTTGACGTATTTAAATATGTATTTGATTGCCTTTACGGAGTTACAGTATTCAACGTTTATGTGTGACTTAAATGTTTTTGATAATAATGGGGAATATGGAACAACCCACTGGTTATCTACTTCGATGGTGGTACTGTTACACTTCTTTATTATTGCTGTTTTACCGCCATCTTCAGTAGATCTTCTTCTATATTGTGGGTAACCATCATTGCCAGTAATTGTGTTGGATACTAAAAGTCGAGGATATTGCTTTGTGCACCTTCCTTTGGCCATGCATGGTGAATTTTCGTTCAGTGCACCGCAAGGTCTATGTATCATATTTTTTACAACAATATCATATAACCCCTTATCGACATTTTCATGAGGTATTTCAGTGGAAATCACATCATCAATTTCGTTAGAAGTAATTTTATAGTGTAGCCAGATTAGTATATGTGCGTGTGGCAAACCTCGTTTTTGCCATTCCACTGAGTACATCCAGCATCGCACTGACCCAAACACTTCAAGTTTTACTATGTAGTTTATCAGTAAGTTCAACTTTTGCCGGAAGACACGGGCCGTAGTGTCATGTCTATGAACCGCCGATTGTCCTTGAAGTAAAAGCTGCTGTATCTCGTCCCAAGATTGATTACATGTAAATGTAATAAATAAATCTGGACGACCATAGAGACGAACATACGCAATAGCATCTTGAGCATATTCATGCATATGACGGGGACTGCCAGCATATGACGAAGGTAAAATTGTTAATCTTCCAGCGTTTGTGGTATTACCGTCATTTACAACTGCATCTAGCAAATGAATGTATTGTTCAGAGCGGAGCTTGGTCTGATTCAGACGGATATATAGCAAACGTTCTGATTCAAATTTTGCATACATATCAACGATGTATTGGTGAAACAATTGACGGCATTTTAAAATATAATTGTCTTCATCCTGCCGAATCATTAGTCTATGGAATAATAATAGATTGCACTGCATTTCTTATTCATTTCTTTGTTAGTGGCTGGATTCATCAATTTAATATTAAAGTGATAGCCGTCGGCTCCATCCCAAAAAATGATAGGATATTGTAGGGCATCGTAGCATCGATGAGTTTCAGCAATTCTTACCAACTGAGCGTTTCGCTTATGAAGAATAATATCTCGAGGTAAAAACTGATCACCGACCATAACGATTGCCATAACGATAGTTGGAGCATTGTATCTACGCACATGTTGGCCAGGAGGCGTTTTGTCAGCGGAAATAAAAATTTTATGCGTATCAGTAGGTATCAAATCGATGGCTGTTTTGAACAGACGCACTAAATTATTATTTTCGTGGAAAATATGTTGCAATTGGGAAACGATCGTCCTTTCAACGTTGGGAGAAATTTCACAACATGCATTCAATTCAGAATTTCTATCACTGATGAAGTACAATTGTAAAAATTTATGATTCATGCCTGAGAATGGTAGAAGGGAACCTGCTCTATGATAAATTTGCCCTTTTACTTTGAAAGTAGGCATAAATTGATCTGGATTTTCGATTTCTGCACCAAACGACGTCATTAGGAAACATGAGTTATATTTTCTGATCTGCGATAAAAAAAACCGCTTAGATTCTGACGTAGTTCCAGTAATCAAAGTCTTCAATGGCTCTGGTGGTGCAGCCAATAGAGGAAGTTTAACTTTTCCTGAGGCGCAACACATTCCCATTGATTCACCATTGAATTTCAAGGCCTTGTAATACGGACAAATTTTAGACATAGTCCCGATTTGAACACATCTACTCAAACTATAATCATCGACTCGGCTGTACCTGATTGCCAGGCGATAATTTTCAGGTTGCTCTTGTGATTCCTCTGCACGCTTTCTTTTCTTACTTTCTCTATCAGCCGCAAGCCTGTTTTCTTGCTGTTCTTGTGATTCCTCGGCACGCCTTCTTTTTTCACTTTCTCTTTTAGCAGCAAGTCTGGTTTCGTGTTGCTCTTGTGATTCCTCGGCACGCTTTCTTTTCTTACTTTCTCTATCAGCAGCAAGTTTTTTGGCATAGACTATTTGAGCAGCTTCATCGGCTGTTGACATTGTAGTTTCTTCAGTCATTTTACAATTAAACGTTTTTCCGTGAACGAATGTCTTAAATACCTTTAATGACGTCATCGTCATAATGACGACATGACAACCTGATGACATGACGTCACCATGACGACCTGATGACTTGACGTCACTTGACACACAGACAACATATTTTTATATATATACTAGCTGTTGGGGTGGCGCTTCGCGCCCCCCTCGCGCGTAAGTCGTTACGCGCCATATTAGTTACGCGCCATTGTAGTTGTGTCCCTGTGTCCCACCTGTGAATAGATATATATATATATATATATATATATATATATATATATATATATATATATATATATATATATATATATATATATATATATATATATATATATATATATATATATATATATATATATATATATATATATATATATATATATATATATATATATATATATATATATATATATATATATATATATATATATATATATATATATATATATATATATATATATATATATATATATATATATATATATATATATATATATATATATATATATATATATATATATATATATATATATATATATATATATTTGTAGTTGCGCCATTGTAGTTGTGTCCCTGTGTCCCACCTGTGAATAGATATATATATATATATATATATATATATATATATATATATATATATATATATATATATATATATATATATATACTAGCTGTTGGGGTGGCGCTTCGCGCCACCCCAACACCTAGTTGGTGGGGGCGCTTCGCGCCCCCCCCAAGCCCCCCCGCGCGCGTAAGTCGTTACGCGCCATAATAGTTACGCGCCATTGTAGTTGTGTCCCTATGTCCCACCTGTGAATATAGATATATATATATATATATGGTTTTAACTACGTAAAACTTGCGAATATACAACATTCTTTGCTGTCCCATTGTCTTTGCATATAAATAGATTGTCAGGTTATCCCCCTGTTTCCCCCGGTGTCCCCGTTGTAGTTGTGTCCCTGTGTCCCGGTCGTCATTTATATTCCCTGTGTCCCGGGTCCCGGTCATCATTTGTATCCCGGTGTCCCGGTCTGTATATACATTCGTTTTTTAGTTTTGTTTTTCTCCTTTATTTTTTTCCTTTTTTTTTCTTTTTTAGCTTATTTAGATTTTTAGATTTTTTAGTTTTTTTTATTAGTTTTTAGTTTTTATTTCTTTTTAGTTTTTTTGTCCCGGTCGTCATTTATATCCCCCTGTTTCCCCCGGTGTCCCCGTTGTAGTTGTGTCCCTGTGTCCCGGTCGTTATTTATATTCCCTGTGTCCCGGTCGTCATTTGTATCCCGGTGTACCGGTCTGTATATACATTCGTTTTTTAGTTTTGTTTTTCTCCTTTATTTTTTTCCTTTTTTTTTCTTTTTTAGTTTATTTAGATTTTTAGATTTTTTAGTTTTTTTATTAGTTTTTAGTTTTTTTTTCTTTTTAGTTTTTTTGTAGTTTTTACCTTCTTTTTAGTTTTGTTAATTTTTTTTTTTACTTGTGTCCTGGTCGTCATTTATACTCCCTGTGTCCCGGTGCTTTGTTGATTGCTAATCGAACATTCCTTTTGTCCTGGTCGCTTTCTCTTTGAGTGTCGTCATTTATTTTTTTCTTTTTTAGTTCTTTTAGTTTTTACCTTTTTTAGTTTTTTTTTAGTTTTTAGTTTTTTTAGTTTTTTACCTTTTTTTAATTTTTTTAGTTTTTTAGCTTTTTTATTTTTTTTATTAGTTTTTAGTTTTTTTGTAGTTTTTGCCTTTTTTTTTAGTTTTTTGTCCTGGTCGCTTTCTCTTTGAGTGTCGTCATTTATTAGTTTTTTCCTTTTTTTTTTTAGTTTTTTATTGGTTTTTACCTTTATTTTAGCTTATTTTTCAGTTTTTTCCTTTTTTTTAGTTTTTTTTTATTTTTTATTTTTTTTAGTTTTTTACCTTTTTTTAGTTTTTTTAGTTTTTTTAGTTTTTTAGCTTTTTTACTTTTTTTATTAGTTTTTAGTTTTTTTTTGTAGTTTTTGCCTTTTTTTAGTTTTTTCAGTTTTTTTTTTAGTTTTTTATTGGTTTTTACCTTTATAGTTTTTTTAGTTTTTTAGCTTTTTTATTTTTTTTATTAGTTTTTAGTTTTTTTTGTAGTTTTTGCCTTTTTTTAGTTTTTTCAGTTTTGACGTCACCTAATCCAGTTTTTTCAGGTGACGTCACCTGACACATCCATCCACACATCCATCCACACATCCACAGACAGACAACTTATTTTTATATATATAGATATATATATATATATATATATATATATATATATATATATATATATATATATATATATATATATATATATATATATATATATATATATATATATATATATATATATATGTATATATATATATATATATATATATATATATGTATATGTATATATATATATATATATATATATATATATATATATATATATATATATATATATATATATATATATATATTTATATATATATATATATATAAATATATATTTATATATATATATATATATATATATATATATATATATATATATATATATATATATATATATATATATATATATATATATATATATATATATATATATATATATATATATATATATATATATATATATATATATATATATATATATATATACTAGCTGTTGTTTTGGTGGGGGTGCCACCCCTACACCTAGTTGATGGGGGCGCTTCGCGTCCCCCAAGCCCCCCCGTGCGCGTAAGTCGTTACGTGCCATATTAGTTACGCGCCATTGTAGTTGTGTCCCTATGTCCCACCTGTGAATATATATATATATATATATATATATCTATCTATATATATAAAAATAAGTTGTCTGTCTGTGGATGTGTGGATGGATGTGTGGATGGATGTGTCAGGTGACGTCATGTTTCGGCTGACGTCATGAAATTAGTTGCCGTCATTTTTGCTTTGAAGGTGACGTCATTCAAGTTATATAAGACATATGTTCGCCGTCATGTTTCGGCTGACGTCATGAAATTTGCTGCCATCATTTTTGCTTTGAAGGCATCATTTTTGCTTTGAAGGCGTGACGTCATTCAAGTTATATAAGACGGATGTTCGTGTAGAATTCTATTAATGCTTAAGTTTATAATGACTGATGAAGATGCTCAAAGAGTCTATGCCAGAAAACTTGCTGGTGATAGAGAAAGTCAGAAAAGAAAGCGTGGCGAGGAACTACCAGAGCAAAAAAAAAGACAAAAACTACAAAAAAACTAAAAACTAATAAAAAAAATAAAAAAGCTAAAAAACTAAAAAAACTAAAAAACTAAAAAAAGGTAAAAAACTAAAAAAACTAAAAACTAAAAAAAACTAAAAAAGGTAAAAACTAAAAGAACTAAAAAAGAAAAAATAAATGACGACACTCAAAGAGAAAGCGACCAGGACAAAAGGAATGTTTGATTAGCAATCAACAAAGCACCGGGACACAGGGAGTATAAATGACGACCAGGACACAAGTAAAAAAAAAAATTAACAAAACTAAAAAGAAGGTAAAAACTACAAAAAAACTAAAAAGAAAAAAAAACTAAAAACTAATAAAAAAACTAAAAAATCTAAAAATCTAAATAAACTAAAAAAGAAAAAAAAAGGAAAAAAATAAAGGAGAAAAACAAAACTAAAAAACGAATGTATATACAGACCGGTACACCGGGATACAAATGACGACCGGGACACAGGGAATATAAATAACGACCGGGACACAGGGACACAACTACAACGGGGACACCGGGGGAAACAGGGGGATATAAATGTATATACAGACCGGGACACCGGGATACAAATGATGACCGGGACCCGGGACACAGGGAATATAAATGACGACCGGGACACAGGGACACAACTACAACGGGGACACCGGGGAAACAGGGG
The DNA here is from genome assembly GCF_032884065.1 of Artemia franciscana. NCBI lineage: Eukaryota > Metazoa > Arthropoda > Branchiopoda > Anostraca > Artemiidae > Artemia > Artemia franciscana. Next base: position 42,950,201 of record NC_088864.1, on the reverse strand, counting down.
GATGTAAATGACGACCGGGACACCGGGACAGGGAATGGTCGATTAGCAATCACCATCAACAAAGCTCAAGGGCAATCATTAGAATCATGAGGTATAGATCTGAATACATATTGTTTTCCCATGGACCATTATATGTTGCATGTTCAAGAGTCGGTAAACCTGACAATCTATTTATATGCAAAGACAATGGGACAGCAAAGAATGTTGTATATTCGCAAGTTTTACGTAGTTAAAACCATATATATATATCTATCTATATTCACAGGTGGGACATAGGGACACAACTACAATGGCGCGTAACTATTATGGCGCGTAACGACTTACGCGCGCGGGGGGGCTTGGGGGGGGGGCGAAGCGCCCCCACCAACTAGGTGTTGGGGTGGCGCGAAGCGCCACCCCAACAGCTAGTATATATATATATATATATATATATATATATATATATATATATATATATATATATATATATATGTTTTTAAATACGTAAAACGTGCGAATATACAACATTCTTTGATTCTTTGCTGTCCCATTGTCTGTGCATATAAATAGATTGTCAGGTTTACCGACTCTTGAACATGCAATATATAATGGTCCATGGGAAAACAATCCGTATTCAGATCTATACCTCATGATTCTAATGATTGCCCTTGAGCTTTGTTGATGGTGATTGCTAATCGACCATTCCCTGTGTCGCCGTCGTCATTTATATATCCCCCTGTGCCCCCCGGCGTCCCCGTTGTAGTTGTGTCCCTGTGTCCCGGTCTTCATTTATATTCCCTGTGTCCCGGTCGTCATTTGTGTCCCGGTGTCCCAGTCTGTGATTTCTCTTTGAGTGTTCCGGGCGTCATTTATATTCCTTGTGTCCCGGTGTCCCGGTCGTCATTTGTGTCCCGGTGTCCCGGTCTGTATATACATTCGTTTTTGAATTGGTCTTTTTTTAATTTTTTACCTTTTTTTTAGTTTTTTTAGTTATACCTCATGATTCTAATGATTGCCCTTGAGCTTTGTTGATGGTGATTGCTAATCGAACATTCCCTGTGTCCCCGTCGTCATTTATATATCCCCCTGTGCCCCCCGGCGTCCCCGTTGTAGTTGTGTCCATTCGTTTTTGAAATGGTATATGATGAAATAAATTTTTGTATTTTTCCCTTTTTTTTGTTTTTTTGGGGTTTTTACTTTTATTTTTAGTTTTTTTTAGTTTTTTTTCTTTTTTCTTTTTATTTTTTTTTTATTTTTATTTTTTTTAGTTTTTTTTTCTCCTTTATTTTTCATTTTGTTTCCTTTTATATTTTTTTTATTTTTTAGTTTTTTTTAGTTTTTAGCTTTTTTAGTTTTTTTATTAGTTTTTAGTTTTTTTTTCTTTTTGTTTTTTTTTTGTAGTTTTTACCTTTTTTTAGTTTTTTTAGTTTTTTTTTACTTATGTCCTGGTCGTCATTTATACTCCCTGTGTCCCGGTCGTCATTTGTGTCCCGGTGCTTTGTTGATGGTGATTGCTAATCGAACATTCCTTGTGTCCCGGTCGCTTTCTTTTTGAGTGTCCTGGTCGTCATTTATATTCCCTATGTGCCGGTGTCCTGGTCGTCATTTGTGTCCCGATGTCCCGGTCTGTAATTTCGTCAGTCGAAAACATGACGTCAGTCGACACACAAACATGACGTCACTCGATACACACACACACACACACAGACAACTTATTTATATATATATTACTAGCTGTTGGGGTGGCGCTTCGCGCCACCCCAACACCTAGTTGGTGGGGGTGCTTCGCGCCCCCCCCAAGCCCCCCCGCGCGCGTAAGTCGTTACGCGCCATATTAGTTACGCGCCATATTAGTTACGCGCCATTGTAGTTGTGTCCCTGTGTCCCACCTGTGAATATAGATAGATTTATATATGTGTTTCAAACTACGTAAAAATTGCGAATATACAACATTCTTGGCTTTCCCATTGTCT